>NC_134406.1:48057627-48225127 GCF_038048845.1 Mixophyes fleayi | reverse complement strand
AGAAGATTTTTTACTTTTTAAAAAGTACGACATGACAGATTACTTTAAAAATACACAAGCATTCATCATCCCATCAATTCTGCCCTGGCCTTGTGATAAGCAAAATCAGTACAAACCTATAAAAGGTCTGCAAGGATAGTAAAGGGTTAACAAAAAAAAAACCTCAAAATGTAAGACTGAAAAGTCAAAGATGAACTAATATTGATAAAACAAAAATGCAACAGAGAATGCATTAAGAGAAAAACAAAAAACAGATTTTACTAGTAGACTGCTCAGGTAGCGCACGTCAATCGTTTCCATTACAAAGCTGAAGAGATAGAAAAAAAACAAAACATGCCCAGTATGCCAAGGTCACCAACACAGACAGGACTTCAGCACATCTGTAAATGCGAGACAGAAAGGATGGGAGGAGAGGATGGGGGAAAACTTGTGGATAAAATGTGCAAAAAACCCCAAAAAATTAATGCATAAATTATCCTTTATCTATAAGACGCCACAAGGGGTCCACAGCGCTATACAGAGAATATATAATAAAACACAACATGGAAGAACAGGGCCAAACAGTACAATGACAACTAAAGCACAGCAAAATGGAAAGAACAAAGTAACCAGCACTGTGGAGGTGGGGGAGGGGATAACCTATCACAAAAGTATAAGACATGGGAAGAGGGGGGAAATAAAAGGGAGTAAAACAGCACTAGCTGAGCCTGTACCCAGTTTAGTGGATGCTGTGACAGGATGGACCGCCTATGCCACCCTGTCTGTTGCTGCTGGGAACCGGCTGGGTTTACTTTGCCACCGTCCCCTTTCGTTATTCCGAATAAGCCCCTCCTGCAGCAGTAAAAAGAGCCTGCTGCCACCACTGGGCTCCTATATGGCGCCCAAAACCACGTTCCTTCTGGGTAACTGTCGCCTCTAGTGTACTCCCGTGCTGGTACACTTGAGCTGGTACCCCTGACCACTTACAATGGATCAGGGTGCTGTGGAAGGATCCCCCCTGGCCTCTCACACTGGCTAAAGCTGCTGGGTAGCGGCAGAGCGGTGGTAATGGAAAGCTGGGTCCAAACCTTTAGAAACAGCCGGAGGACGAATTAGATTTAGAGTCTAATCTGCAGGTCACAGGATTACAGCAATATTGAAGAAGTTGTCAAGCAGGGTCTTGAAGCAGAGTGATGTTTATTGCTTAAGTGTCCTGACAAGGACAGTTCCACTGATTAAAAGGTATCAGTGGTCAGGTCAGATGGATCATCAGAATGATCCATTTCAATGTACAAGACAGTGCTTTATATACCGATTTGGACACAGGCTGTTTTTAGAATCAAAGATGCAATGTGTTTACACAAACATGAATTTACATGCATTGCAAAGCTAACAATATTTACGCTCATCTGTGATGTCCTGCATCTTGATTTTAGCACAGGAAATGTAGTAGCAAGATCTTAATTAAACCATCCTGTCTTCAAGTGGACTCACACACATCAAAAAGCCTGATTAGCATGAGACCCTTCTTACAACAGTTGCAGAATACACATTCCCAAATAAAGGTATAAACCCCAAACAAGTCTTTTCCCCAGATCATGATACACAAAAGACTTTCTAAACAAAGGCTCATTGTATCAGATACATACATCAGAAATAAGGCATTTCCTTTAGCAAGGTTAAAACAGAAAAAGCTAATTTTCTACTCTGGTCTCAGAAATAACGATTTCTTATATTAAAATATACACAATATCAAAAATAAGTGCATTGGCAATTATATAAATAAGCGCCCTGCGTGATTTCCTTTTAATAAATTTATACCATAAGTTATTTACAAGTGATCCAGTCACAGATGCTGTAAACAGGATCAGAGTCCTTGATAAAGAAGGAAGGGAAGGCACAGGCGTGCAGGTGGTATGAAGGAGGACACTAGTGAAAAGTGCCCTGCTGGTGAGAGAGTGCAATCTAAAGGGAGGGGCAAACAAACTGGGGTGAAACAGAGGGTGAGACAAGGGGAGTAGGGGCGAGTCAGGAGGCTTTGACGAAGAGGTGTGTTTTAAGAGGCCATTTGAATCTTTGTAGCTAATTTAGCCAAAGTACACATCGATTAAGACGCAGTGTATGAATCAGGCAATTTGGAAAACGAAAGTGGAATGGGGGGCACAGACAAGGCGTACTATTTAGTGTACAAAGCTTTCTTCTTCCCAGTAGGACTCCCTCAGGGTTCTGTTCTAGGGCCCCTGTTCTTTGGTCTAACCACCATGGGTGAACGCATCACTTCCTGTCGTCTCCAGTATCACCTATATGCCAATGACATTCTCTCTACCACTCTGCTCCTGATCTTTCCCCTCCCCTCCTCTCTTGTGTATTTGATTGCCTCTCCGCCATCTCCTCCTGGATGTCCACACACACACACTCTCAAAATTGAGATAGCCAAAACCAAACTCATTGTCTTCCTTCCTTCTAGACCTTCATCCTACCTTGACCTCTCTATCACAGTTAACAATACCACCATTTAAAACTCATCTGTTCCTTAAAGCCTACCAACTATCCGCCTAATCATCTCTCCATGCTTGATTATCTCACCTCTCTCTTCCCCCATCCCTCATACGTGCTCTTGCCACAGACTACCTCCACCATGTGCCTTCTGTCTTTTTGCCCTTCCTTTAGGATGTAAGCTCTTACAAGTAGACCCTCTTCCCTCCCGTCTCTATACCTATTCTACTGCTCCAGCTACACTGGTACTATCTATTCTTGGTATTACTCGCTCATTGTTCTGTGCTGTCATATCCTGTATGGTTTACTGTTTGTAATATATGTAATACTCCGTGGAGTTCTTGTGGCGCTTTCTAAAGAATAATGATGATATTAGCTGCCTTACCAGAACACTACAAAACCTACAGCAGGACCATGCTGCTACTTAGAAAGGAGAGCTCTTCAAAAATATATATTTTACAGAGTTTTCCAAGAATTCTAATAGACATGATATGGACACTTATTAAAATTGCATTGAAGGGCTTGTTGAACAAAACATGGGCAGTCCCATTTCTCAGTAAAGCAAGCCAAGTACTTTACCATTTTATCACTTTATCATTCACCGATCTTCAAAGCCACAAGGCAAATAGATCAAAGCAGTTGGAGTAGGTATCCCCTGGCATTCAGGGGTATACACTAGTGTCAGGCACTGGGTGCATGAGGGAACAAATGAAGTAGTCTCATGAGAAATGTGGTAGAGGTTGCTTAGGTGCTTTTATTTATTTTTCTCAAAAATAAATAATGATCAATGAAATAATTAGGGGGAAAATTTTGCATAGTTGTCCCAAGATAGTTTGTGATGGAAAATTGCTTTGACAGTAAATTACAAACTACGGAAGGAAGATATTGGAGACTGCCATTGACATAAACTTCTTAATGCTTTAGAAATGTACAAATCTTTCACTTATTAGGTCTTTAAAATTTTGCTGATCAGAAATCAAGTAGTAAAAGTTAAAATACCTACATTCAGAGCTTGCAGTTGTAATTAAATTGGGTTAACTAAGGGTCAAGGGTTTGAGAGAATAAACACACCAACATAGCAAACTAAAGCTCCACTACAGCTAAAATATTAAGTTGACTTCTACAACAGTGTGGTCAGTCTTGCTACTTGGTTCAGTTTCCAATTCAGTCACACTTTAAAAGTGGCCACACGTCATGTGTTTGATAGAGAAGTCCAACAGAACCAACCAGATTTGTGGATAAGCAAAACAAAATCACCCTGCCAATGTCTCCAGCGACATCGCTATGTAGCCAGAATAAGCCTAATGACAAACACTGCAGGCAGTTTCTTTTTGATGGAGATAGCTGATAACAGAATATACTCTACTCAGCTGCAGAACAAATGTCGATGTAGTCACCCCCTTTCTTACATTCAGATTTTACTCCTGTGGAATATTTTCATGTAAATCCCATTGTGCGTAAACATTTTACATCCTGAAGCAAATCATTTAACAAAATATAAAGGGGTCATCATTTAAAAGGCGCCAGATTCTGCAGCGACGCAAAGAAACATCATGTAAACACAAAATACATACAATAATACAATACATAAACCATAAAATATCTAGGCGCAAATTAGAATAAAACAAATACAGCATATGCATATCTGACATTGTAAAGACAACAAAACAGCACACCATATGCAGTATATAATATAACAGGGACTGTCAGACAGGAAAAAAAGGGTAAAAAGGACACTGCCCTTGAGAGCCAAAATTCTAATCGGAAGGAAGAAACAGTAGTAGTAGCCAGGGCAGACGACGTGTGAGGGAGGGACAGTATGCGTAGCTGGGGTCTAGGATGGGTAGTCAAGCAAGAAGAGGTGGGTTTTGAAGGAGCGGTTGAAGGATTTAAGATTGGGGGAAAATCTTTTAGAGCAAGATAGGGTGTTCGAGTGTTAGGGGGCAGCTTGGGAGAAGTCTTGAAGCCTGAAGTGGGAGAACGTGATAAGTGAAAAGTACATGTCAGAGGTGGGCCAAAGGGGTTGAGCAGGGATATATCTTGAGATAATTTCAGAAATATAGATATTTTCTGGAGGGCGAGGATCTTGCACTGCATCTCGAAAGGAAACAGGAGATTCGAAGGATTAGTAGAGAGGTTCAGCAGATAAGGAGTAGCAAGAAAGGTTAGTCTTGTTGCAACGATCATGATGGAATGGAGGAATAGTTGAGAGAAAAGGAAGGAAAATTAAAAGGTTACAATAGACATGGGTATTAGTTACTTCCTGGGGCAGATTTTTGCAATATTGCAACAAGACTGAGAGAAGGCCTTGATGTGTGGAGAGAAACTAAGAGCAGAGACGAAATAACACCTAGGCAGCAGACATGTGGAATGGGGGCAAGTGGGATGTAGTCAACAATGAGGAATATGTGAGGAGATAACTGTTGCTTTGAGGGATGGGCAGGGGAAGAGAAGCTCGGATTTGGACATATTGAGTTGGAAGTGGCATAAAGTCAGTTTGAAACACAGGCTAAGACGGGGAGAAATGTTGAGAGGAAAGATAGATCAGAGTGTCATCAACATCGTGGTGACATGGAGGTCAAAGGACCTTATGAGTTCATATAGGCGATTTAAAGAGAAGGGAGGCAACAACAGATCTTTAAAGGGACACAGAGAGCGGCAGGTGAGAAGTGGAAAAGTGAGAGGTGGAAACACTGAAGGTACGAGAACCAGAAGAGTGCAGTGTCCCAAATGTCAATGAATTGGAAAGCGTCAAAGAAAAGAGAGTGTTCAACCATATCAAAGGCAGCAGAGTAGTATGAGGCTGGAAAGATGGCCTTTAGACTTGGTCAATAGCAAACTGGCTTTGAAGTGTTTTCCCCTCACTTTATTTATACATGGGGTTTCTTTCCTGTTCCTGGTTCCTTTAGAAATGTATTTGAGGTTTAGTGGTCCTAGCTGTTGGAGTGTTGGGGTTTGGGCAATGTTTAAAATAGTAAGGCAAGGCCAATTAATATTTTATGTACATGACTAACTGTAAGTAAATTAAATTTTTAGATGGCTAGCTTTTAAATTTGTACCTCAGTTGAACTAAATCTAGATTTAAGTTGGATTTGATTCACGCCATTTTAATACTGCAGCAATAGAATCTATTGAGGGGATAACTCTGATCAATGGCAATATATTATTATTTGGGGGGGGGGGGAGGGGGGTTGGTATACTACTAAAAATTAAAACAAATTTTATTTATGACTGACATTTCTGGCCCAGCAATTTACAAGTGCCCCATGCGCATGGCTCTCTAACAGCTAAAAGATAAATATACACTATATGGGCAAAGTATTCGTACGCTTGACCATTAAACCAACAGGGGCTGTAATGACATTGTAGTCAGGGCTGTTTTAACACATGGGCACGCTGGGCAGTTGCTCGGGGGACCCATGAGCTTAGGGGCCCCATAGGCTTGCCAACTTTTCAGTATATTATTCCAGGAGATTTATTCAGAACCTTTAAACTCTTTACTAAAACGTTTCGGTGAACTAATCACCTCAGTATCAGCTGTTCTCTGTACACGCGATCTTGCTGTTGTGAATACATACCTTGACGAGAACAATGTACATGTACATAAGTGGGTAAGTGGTAGTGTTGGTAGGGCCCCAGTGCACGGCTTTGCCCGGGGGCCTATAATGCTGTTAAGGCAATAACAGCTTCCACTCTTCTTGGAAGGCTTTCCACTAGATATTGGAGTTTTTCTGTGCAAGTTTGTGCCTATTCAGTCTATAGAGCATTTATGAGGTCAGGCACCGATGTTGGACGAGAGGGCCTGGCTCGCAATCTCCGTTCCAGTTCATCCCAAAAGTGTTCGATGGGGTCGAGGTCAGGACTCTGTGCGGGCCAGTCAAGTTCTTCCACACCGAACTCATCAAGCCATGTCTTTGTAGTCCTTGCTTTGTGCAGCGGGTCACAATCAAGTTAGAATAGAAAAGGGCCTTCCCCAAACTGTTGCCACAAAGTTAGAAGCATAGCATTGTCCAAAATGAGTTGGTATGCTGAAGCATTAAGATTAACCTTCACTGAAGATAAAGGGTCTACCCAAACCCTGAAAAACAGCCCCATACCATTATCCCTCCTCCAACAAACTTCACAGTTGGCATAATGCAGTCAGGCAGATAACGTTCTCCCGGCATCCGCCAAACCCAGACTCGGCCATCTGACTGCCAAACAGAGAAGCGTGATTCGTCACTCCACAGAACCCGTTTCCACTGTTCCACAAAGCACAGAAGCATAATCAAAAAGATGTATATTAAAATGTAAAACTTGCCCTAAAATCAAAAAGTCAACTCACTACTTAAATACATCAAAATAATTTTAACAAGTTAAGTAGTGTGTTAAAATTACAAGGCCAGGATTCTGGGATGGGATGTAGAATGATGTGTTGGGTCTTCTTATAGAAGGACATCTACTATGAAAGTATTCTATGAAGGTTGCATTCCCTTTCTCACTGCTGCTGGTAAAAGGACTTCAGAGTGTAACATCATCCAGAAAGAAAGCATGACATTCCCAGGTACACAGTGATGTTTGACTACGGCTCGAAAGGAGGGGGAGCAACCCAAACTTGTATTGACCTTTGAAATTTCGGTTCCCTCATGTGCAAAGGCATCACACCAAATGAGTAAACAGACTGCATTCATAACCCTGAAGCCATCATTATTTAAACAGATTGCAAGCACAAAGTGAATTTACTATATAACTGCAACTCTCTGTTTGATTCTCTTAGGTTTGTTTAGACTATAAATACACGCCAAGTGCCATAATATTTTTTTGAAATGCAATCATTTAAATGCAATGAAGCCAAGAAAAACACACAATTTAATAAAATGACAATGTATTGAAACACTATGAAAAACAAAAACACATACATACAATAACATTTGTAGATATCCTCATGCAAACTTCCACGAAAGCTTTGTCGGGCCCTGCAGAGCCAACACAGTGATTTACATAGTGTTGGTTTTAGACTGAAGTATCTCTTTGCTTGGTTTTATTCACTTGTGCACATTTCATTCATTTAAAAAGTGCACCTTGGTTTCACAGATTTCGAATTTGTTTTTTTCTGGGAGTCAGGCCATCCCCTCATAGGTTGCTGCATACGTTGAAATTGAGACTCAGGAAGGTTTTAACAGACACATGGTACACTTTGTTGTTACACTGGCTAGGGACTCCCCTACAGAGATGCCTTAACATTGTCAGGTGAGCTTATCCTAACACTTATATTGAGCAAAAAATTCTCCTATGTATATGCTGACACAGTGATTTATATTAGAGATGCTCAGGCTCGGTTCCCAGAAAACCGAACACACCCGAACCTAGCAGATCCAGCTCGGTACTTTCGAGCACCCTCAGAATTGAAAACGAGGCAAAACGTCATCTTTACGTCGTCGGATCACGCGAGTTTTGGATTCTATAAGTACCGCCCTAAACGGCAATCCAGCTCCATTTACAGAGGGACACAGAAGGGGTAGAACAGTTCTTGGCAGTCTGTAGAGCAGTTGCGCAACGTCGTAGGTAGAATAAAAAGAGGAGGGGAAGCAGTGTTCTTCAAAGTCTCCAGTGACATTCAGGAGAGCTCCATTGCCAATTGGCATTGCTGAAATAGAAATACTAGGGCTGGCAAGCTTGTTCTTCTTAATTTGCAGTCAGTGTGTTATTAAAATGGATTCACAGCAGTACACAGAAGAGCAGGAGCACCAAACAGCTGCTGGTACCAGTCAAGATGATCGTAATCCCTCTACATTATCTGGTTAAGCCTATGTTAAAGAGCAGAGTGTTTGTAAGTTTGGAATTGCAACAGGATGAGGGGGATATTTGTGTAGCCGACGAGGGCGCTAATGAGGATGATGTTGTTTGTAAAAGTCCTGCACCACTGGAAGCAATATGAAGAAGGCCATTGTCATTGGGACGTGCAGGAGATGCTGTCTGTGGCCCATAAAATATCTGGACATTTCCTGCATTCAGCAACAGCATGTAGGAGATTACAGCAGCTACAAGAGCAATTTAATTTGCCCTGCCACCAACTGAAGCAAGAGATGGCGACAACGTGTAATTCCACCCTGTATATGCTTCTGCGGATGGGGAACAGCGAAAAGCCATCCACGCTTACTCCACAAGTCATGACATTGGGAAAGGAGGGGGGATGTATTTTACTCAAGCGCAGTGGAGAATACTTTCCGTGTTGTGCAAGGTGCTGAAACCATTCAAAGTAGTCACCTGTGAAGTGAGTTCAGACACTGCTACCTTGAGTCAAGTGATTCCCTTAATAAGACTTTTGGAAAAGCAGCTTGAGAAACTGGCGATGAAACAAAGCAATTCCACTAAGTATGCCGGACTTGTAGATCAAGTACTTTATTCGCTTCGCCAGGATCCAAGAGTTATCAAAATCTTGAAATTGGATCACTACATTTTGGCGACTGTGCTTGATCCTCGGTTTAAGAGCTATGTCTTCTCTTTGTTTCCAACTGACCCAGATCTGAAGAGATGCAATGAGCTCCTGGTGAGCAAGACGACAGCTCAAGTGTTGTGTGACAGGACAGCGTCTCCTCCTTCAGTTTCTCTCCAAACTGCTGCTAGGAAAAAAAAAAACTTAGCTTTCCCAAGAGACTCAGGGATGATGCAGATGACTCAGCACAACATTTTGACATCTGGTTTGGTCTAAAAGAATTGACCAAAAAACGTGACACCTTTGCCATAACTCAACCTGATCCTACTATCAACATCTAAAGGATGGTGGAGAATTATTTTCACGACACCATAGAAATAGACACATCAGACAGTCCCTTTACATACTGGGAGGAAAAAAAGGAAATTCGGAGACCCATGTACCAACTCGCTTTGCACTGCCTAAGCTGCAGCACAGCCGGGAACCTTGTCAGCGATCGGTGTAGGAGGCTACTTCCTCAAAATGTGGAAAAGATGATGTTCATAAAAATGAACTCCAAGTTCCACAAAGTTCCGCCAATTACATCAAAATACTAAGACTTAAGTAATGGTGGATTCCAGGGGTGATGAATTAATAATGTGTGAGGATGATGTACACACTGATGAGGGTGAGGATGAGGCTGAGGATGATAACATTTTGCCACAGTAGAGTTCATTAACAGCACTGTTGCCTTAAGCCCATTGTTAGCTTGTTTTGTAGGGGCCCAAACAGAGCAAGCACTTCAGCCACAAGGAATGGCATGTTTGTGGCTGAAGTACTTGGTTTTTAAAGTGTGCATGTCCTTTTTAAGATCCAACATAAGGGTGGGCGGGAGGGCCCAAGGACAATGCCATCTTGCACCACTTTTCTTTTCTGCTACCGCTGTGTGCCAATGTTACCTATATGTGCACACTGCTGCTGTGTGCTTTGCAAAAATCTTAGACACCCATTGATGATGCAGATGATTCAGCACAAAATTTTGGTCTTGTCTACTGTAAAAAAAATTGATCAGAATTAGTGACACCTCTGCTGTAACTCCACCTGATCCTACTATCAACATCCAAAGAATGGTGGAGGATTATTTTTAAAAAAAAATTAACGGTATACAGACAACAGTTTTATTAACAAAGAACAACGTTGCTTGCAGAAGAAATGTAAGCATGGATGTCTAAATAGACGTGTATATGTATTACCTTCCACTTTGCTGCGGTTTCATCAAGTGTTTGTAATCTGCATTTTACGTCAAAAGGTACATAGCTATATTATAATTTTGTGGGAATTGGGACCGTTTCGAAGCTCAATTATGAACTTGCTTTTTGCTGGGAATTACAATGGCTCTTTTTAGTGCATTGTCTAGCACCCTGGATTGGTCGGAGCCTGATAAAAGCATGCATCCCGGGGGGAGTCAGCACTCATTGCCATGTATTAGTTGTAGAAGTACCACAGTTATCCAAGAAACAGGTGGAGCGATCAAATGAACCATAAACTGGTTTCTTGATCCAAGGACAATTCCATCTTACACCACTTTTCTTTTCTGCCACTGCTGTGTGCCAATTTTTCCTAGATGTGCTAGGAATTGCCGTATGTTTGAGTCATTGCTCTTTCACTTAGCATCCAGCCAGGTCGCTGCAGTCTTTGTTTGAAAGTGTATGAAAATAATTATTATGAACTGTAAAAAACACCAAACCAGGCAAGGGTGGTTTTGACAAAACCAAAACACGAAGTTAATCCAGATCCAAAACCAAAACACAGGGGTCAGTGAACATCTCTAATTTATATATTGTTTGTTTTAGAGCGCTGGACTATCTTTTTCACATATAGAGTGAGAGGTCTGTATTAAAACATTTATTTTTTACAGGAGATAGTTCTATATCACTTTACAGTGTCATAGTCAAACTATTCAATGGACATTCAATCTCTTTGAAATATATAGCGCTTATTCACCAGACCAAAATTATTAGTATTCTTTTGTGCTGAGTACACCTAGAATTTGTTGGAGGTCTGCTCAAGAGAATCTTGCATTACTTTATAGTTTTGTGCTATAAATGGCTTTCTTTTGGTTGCAACATTTTTCACTGTTATATAGAACAAAATAAATACATTTCCACAACTCTACCCTTTATTTATTCCACACAATTTTCCTTACTGCAACCCCAGAGGTACTAAATGGATACTTTTCTCAAAGGTTCAAGGACATACATTCTAGCTCTTGCAATTCTCTCCTATTACCAAGACTAACAGATGAATAGGGACATTAATGGGGGGGGGGGGGGGGGGAAGCATCAGATTCTATCACTTTCCTAGCATACATTACAAAATGAAGGCAAACATTTGATTTTGTACCAGTTTTATAAAATGTCCACCCGTCGGTTTAGCATGAAATTATAAAAGTATTAAAGGTTATATACAAACATAGTTGGCTCTTCATAACAAAGAAATTTGACTTAAAAAAAAAAACCCCAAAAAAACACAGTCCATTTCAGCCCTTTTTAAAAATGCCCAGTTCAACAAATGAAAAGGCATGCAAATAAAGACTCAGAACCTGCAAGTGTCAGGTGTCACTATGTAATACATTTAAATAGCAAATCTGAAGCAAGCACAAAGCATAAAGAGGGGCAGTCCATTGTCACGGGTGGGACACTTGCACTGAGGTTTTCTTATCAAAAGACATAGATGTGTAATATTCCATCTGTACTTCTGGAGATCACTAGTGCCTTCAACTAGTCTATGTAACTGTCCTTATTAGGACTACATGAGCTAATAAGACATCACTGTTTCAAGAACCTACTTTTACGACTATATACCTGTGCTGCAATTCCTGTGACCTACAGATCAGACCAATCTAATCCGTTATCCAGCTGTTCTGAGATTGGAACCCAGCATCTAGTGCCAATGCTCTGCCTGCTACCTGCAGCTCTGGCCAGTGTGCTAATGTGCGCCAGCTGAAGCTGGCATACATTAGCATAACAAAATTGAAAAATGTCATTGCTGTCAGCTCTGCTCCGAAGAGCAGAGCTGGACAGCGCATGTGTGGAAGAATCAAATGATCTCTCCCTGTCACTCACCGCTCTCTCTCTCTGCATCTATAGTTGCAGGGCGAGAGCAGAGATGTTTGTGAGCATGCCCAGGTTTTCGAACTGCACATGCGCAGTTGCAGTATGAAGTGGAACGAAGAAGACAAGGAGGAGATCCGGAGACAGAGCATTACGAAGAGGGGGGTAAGTATTTTATTTTTATCACATAAACAGCAGTATATTGGAACTGCTGTTTCTGTGTTGCGTTCTTCATAAATTTGAGAAATAGTTCAATCGTTATCAATGCGATAAGGATTGAAAACTATTTTTCCCTTTTTGAGAACATTGATAAATGTGACCCATGGCGAGCAATTTTATACAATCTCTGTGAAAGTACAGGTGGGATAAAATTTATAATTTACCCATTGTGAAGAACTCGCTGTAGAATATATTACAGAAATAACAAGAAAGTATTATTTTACGCAAAGTAATGATTTTTTTATTTTGCCATGGGTGTGACAATACAAAATAATTCTCATTAACACACATTTCATGTATGTAAAACTTCTATTGCTATAGAATCATTTTTTTGTCATTAAACATGCTAATCTTATTGCAAATATTATTGTTTTGAGTAAAGATTTTTTGTTTTTGTTTTTACATTCCACTTTTAACCCTCTTCAAAACACATCTACCATAGCAGGAAACTCATAAAAAAAATTGCCTCTCACTTTTCTAAGAACTGATGTAGGTAACACTGCAAGAATCTGATCATTAATTTACAAAGTTAATATAATTTTCATTTGTGTTTTGAACAGTTTTCCAACCACGCTCTTCATCATCATTTATTTATATAGCGCCATTAATTCTGCAGCGCTGTACAGAGAACTCACTCACATCAGTCCCTGCCCCCATTGGGGCTTACAGTCTAAGTTCCCTAACATACACAGACACACAGACTAGGGCCAATTTGTTAGCAGCCAATTAACCTACTAGTATGTTTTTGGAGTGTGGGAGGAAACTGGAGCACCCGGAGGAAACCCACGCAAACACGGGGAGAACATACAAACTCCTCACAGATAAGGCCATGGTCGGGAATTGAACCCATGATCCCAGTGCTGTAAGACAGAAGTGCTAACCACTTAGCCACCATGCTTTAGCTTTTGGTGGTTCTAAAACTGTTGGTCTCAGTCTTGGTGCTCAATTTGTCACACGTGGGATAGTTTAAAAAAAAGGTTAAAATCCTGATAATGCAACTGCATAATTCAATTAATGATTTTTAGAGGTAATGACCTTAAGCAAATGCTTACTTCTTACCAACTGTACACCTAACCTCAAAACATTATCTCACTACATACATTTTTGTATGGTTTTTGTCCTGCCCATGACAACACTATACATAAACTTACCATTTCAAACAAATTCTCAGATGAATCGTGAAGTAAACACAATAGCATCCAGTCTCACTAACAATTTGCAGAACATAAACAGCCGATGCATATGTAATAGGGGACACTTTGGAATCAAAACTTCTTCAGTAGACAACTACCAACATATGAATTTCTACCATGATTTAAGACAATAAATGGTGCAAAGTTATTTTTCTTTTATGAATTATTAAATTTGAGGGATTTACTATCAAAATAATTACAAATTGAACCTTTATAATGATTCTGACAATGGTCAAGTTCATCTTCTCATGGAATACCCAAAGAACCCCATATAGACTGGGTTTAAATAATAATGATTTTAAACAAAATTAAAAATTTTTTTAACCCAGTTAACATTATTAATATTTTCTTATCGAACGTTTACCCAGAATTTTTTCAGCCCTAGTACTCAAAAAGATCAGCAAGTACCTGTACAGCTTGGACTGTGACTCATGGTGACAGAATTGTAAAAAATAGTTTGCGCTCTAAGATACTTTGAACTTAATATCAAGTAAAAGCCTTTAAAGCTCTTGCTACTGAGTGCAAGTGTTCCAATCTTGCAAAAATTGAACAAAAGTAAGGACTAGCGCATACAAATAGATAGGGCAATATATTACATGCTATATTCTGCTCTATTCTGATTATTATACATACTGCTTTACAAAAAGTTTTGTTAGGTTTTTAATCCTAAAAGGTTATATTGATCTATCCATTTGTATGTGCTAGAATTCTTCCATACTCATTGTGACTGAAAAAGATGGTACATGAAGGATTAAAAAGATTGTGACATCCAGAAGAAAATACTTATAAATGGAAAGAGGGGTGAAGAACAAGAGTAACCTGATGAGGTAAGTTTTCTTTGAGCAGAGGGTCTAGCTCAGTGTTGGCTAACCTGTGACACTCCAGGTGTTGTGGAACTACAAGTCCCAGCATGCTTTGCCAATATATTGCAGCTTATTGCTGGAAGGGTATGCTGGGACTTGTAGTTTCACAACACCTGGAGTGTCACAGGTTAGCCAACACTGGTCTAGCTGGAGGTTTTTTGGTTTTTAACACTATGGGGAGATTCAATTCCAGTCATTACAGTAGGAATCTCCGCTTTTTTTTTTTCTCTGCCCCTCTATGGTGCGAGGAAAACTGAGCAGAGATTCCTGCCATAACATCTGTGAACATTCCGGAGACATTCTGGGGTCTATGCATCAATTAGATAAATATGCATTGCAGTGATGCACGTTTATGTACCGCTGCAATGCACCATACCAGGGCTACTCTTGGAGCTTCGGCAAAATGACCCCTCTTCTGTGATCCAATTTTTCTACTTTCTCTACTTACCGGCAGCCTAGCGCTGCCGGTGACAGGAAGTAGTGCGAAGTGCATGCACACAGCACTTACCATATATTGGATTCTGCAAAGCCGAACAGGCTTCAGTAGAATCCCATAGGAAATGACAGGCAACGCCATCCTGAGATGCTGTTACCTGTCCGTGCAATGTGACGCTTACCAAAGCTTGATGCATTGCAGAACATCGCAGTCTCCATAGTAATCTATGGGGTCTGCAGTGCTGCACGGTGTTAGCCTAAACAGAGGAGATTTCCACGAAATCCCCTGGGTTAGGCATGTAATACATAGCAAACTTACTTAGAAGTTGCAGAAAAGGCCGTTTCCGCATCATTTAAGTGAAAATTACCTTGATGCATAGACCCCTCTGCCCCCTTACAGTCTAACCACTGACTCCATCATCATCAATTTATATAGTGCCAACATATTCCGTAGCGCTTTACAATTGGGGACAAACATAATAAACTAATAAACAAACTGGGTAAAACAAACAAAGAGGCGAGAAGGCCCTGCTCGTCCATGCCAGAATTGTAGCAGGATTATAAGATTTCTGATGTTTAATGGAGTCAACTGGTAAATTAAGAAAATATTCTCATATTTAGTGAGAACAAGAGTTTTTTTTTCAGTTTAGTGCGATAAGGGATTTAGCAGCTGTCAGTATGTGTGTAGCTAATTTTTTAGAAAATTTGTCGACTTCCGGAGGAGATTAACATAGTAGGAACACCCAGGGGTCCTTCGCAACAGGAGCCTCAAATAGAGAATTTAGAAGGCCACAGACACCATCCCAGAAAGAGGAGATAATTGGGCAAGTCCACCATATGTGGAGCATAGTCCCCCTGTGGCCACAGCCCCTCCAACAGTTAGGTGAAGAGGAGGGAAACGTGCTATGAAGTTGTGTGGGAGTATAATACCAACGATAATAGATTTTATAGGAGGTTTCTTTAAGTTTGGTGGATATGGAGCTTTTGGCTACCCCCAGTCTCATGTCATCCCAAGAATCATCGTCCGGGGGAGGAACAAGATCCCTTTCCCAATCAAGTTCCTGGGACCTCAGAGAGGGGAAGACAGCAGCAACAAATATACTATAGAGTTGGGATATCATACCTCTTGTCCTTAGGCTGATCTTCAAAGGGAGTTAGGCCTCGTAAGACATAGGTAGGCGAGAGGGACCGTAGAAAATTACTAATTTGGAAAAACTCAAAACGGGCTAAGTATGCGGGATGTGGAGCGATGGAGTTCCACCAGCGGGAGCCAGTGCCCCAGTTTGGAGAAGTCTATCGGATATTTGAGGCCAGCTTGGGTCCAAAAATGAGCTCTCGCGGTGGAGAGTCCAGGAGGGAATACAGGATTGTGCCAAATGGGGGATAGAGGGGATAGTGGTGCAGTAAGCTTCAGTTTAAAGGAGTGAGAGTCCCAGAGCTTGATGTCAAACTTAATGGTAGGGAGCATTTTGGATGCAGGAGGGCGATGTGTAGGGGAGAGACCCCATAGGGAGTAAGATCGGGCAAGGTAGTATAAGCAGATTCTATATCGAGCCAGGAGGTGGAGCCTGAGGTGACATATGAGGTAACAATGTGGGAACAGTGAGAGGCCAGGTAATACAGTTTAATATCAGGAAGGACCCTGTCGCCACAAGGGATTGTTTTTTTTGAGAATGCTGGCTGAGATCCGTGGGGGTCTGTGATTCCAAATGAAACCGGTGAGGGATTTTTGAATGTTAGCAAGGAAGGAAGGAAGCAGGGACTCCGACTGGCAGTGTTTGAAAAAGGTATTGCTATTTAGGTACGATAGTCATTTTGACTGCTATGATCCTGCCCAGCCAGGAGATAAAGAGGCGTTTCCAGGAGGTCAGGTCGGATTGCGTCTTAGCGAGAAGGAGAGGGATTTTAATACAATTTGTATAAGACCAGTAAACAAAATGACAGTTCTGGTTTACCATTTCAAATCAACAGAAACTTAATAAAAGTAGTTCATCACAAAACTATTTTATTCCCAAATACATTAAGCAGCAATTATCTTATGGCTATATGACTAATTTATTAATCTGTGCCTGGCATCCTCCTATCATCTGCATTCCAGCAAAACAAAGTATTTTCTACTCTGTTTCTATTAGTAAAATACAGCTAGGGTAGAACATTTCATGACATTAGAAGTACATTTGTGGCACTTAAACATTGGCATTGCTGGTTTCATTTTCCTGGTAAACAAGAATGTATAGAAGCTATAGCAGAGTCTTGCTTAACCACAATGCAGGCCAAAATGAGTTGCTCAGGAGTTATTTGTACAAAACAACACACTGTGGTCATAGATGCACTGGGCAGAGGTGTGACCTGCTTCCATACACAGTGAGCTGTTCTTTTTAAAGCAACAGCATTCAATACCAAAAATACATATTCGGCACCTCTTATTGGGACTTGGGGTTTTCCAGATAAGGGTTTTGTTCAGCAATCTGAAACATCAGGCAGAATATCTAATTATACTTTTAAAAATGTCCCTGCCATTTCCCACCTCATTAAATTGTGTAGCAGTGCATCTCAGATTTAACTGTAGGAACGAAGACCAGTGTTTTGCCACACACACAAAAATGATCACCAAAGCAGCAATAATTAGCCTTTTTCCTATTTGGTTTTCAAACGTTTCTCGATGCCATTTAAGGGATACCATATCTACACTTAGCCTTCACTATCATGCCGTTATGGGAAATCAATTAGCAAAAACATAACTAAGTAGTATCTGTTTTTATTTCTTTATTTGGAAATATCTAGTTATTAAACTGAAATTTGGTCACATATTAATTTTTTCCTCACATGTTCATATACTATTTATCTACAAATTGCCACAAATTTAGTAATTTCTCAAACAAATCGAACAATACAACCAACCCTACTTTAACGATCTTTAAAGTGACCGCTACGTATGTGAAAGGCAGACATACAATTGTGCATGGATCGAGCAGGAATGGTCATAATGCTTGCCCCTACAGGCCAGGTTTATTGTGAAATTCAACCTGGTGATGCTTAGTTTCCCAAAGCAGGAACTTTTGAACAACATATATTCATAAAATAAACAGCAATTAAGGATTCACCTATTCTCCATCAATGGCACTTCATGCTAGATTATTTTCTATTGCAATGCACTGGGCTTTAAGCTGTCATAATATAAGAACCTGGTGATGCTGCAAATATTTCTGCAAAAGTGCTTTATTTTATTAACCCTCTATATTATTAGCAAATATTTCATAAGTAGTTTATAAAACAATAACAAAACCCACAACCTTAACCTACTTAATTTTAAGACCACAGTTCTCACCTAGACTTAGGCGTAAATACAGCTACAAGCTGGCATTTAGCACCTTACGAAAACTATGTTGTGCTGCGAGGGGAGGTGCAAATATAAATGTGCAAACAGATTAAGATTTTAGAGGATGGGCACATCCTAATTCAAATCTAAATGGCTTCCTACTATTTCTGTGCTACAAGCAAGATGACAGTATTCTCTCTGCAAATGTTTATTTTTTGGGTTTTTTGCACATATGCGCCCCTCCAACAATATGGTTTGCAAATTTGCACCCTTCAGCTGGATTCGCTCCAGACTCTAAATGAAACCTTACATGATAATTTTATAAAAAGGTTATACCGAGACACACATACTCAGTGGCTAAAATAGCCTGCGGCAGTCTCTCACACTAAGCACAGTATTTGGAGACTTGAACCAGCTGAATAATTTCCTGAACCAGAGGTTTCCTGGTGATAACCAGACCAATACAACAAAACTTTAAAATATGCTTTACATGGTTACCATGTAATTCCTTAACTATTCTGATTAGTCAGATTACCCACACCAACCATTCATGCATAAATAAGAACATATCTGGAATTTAAAGAATTTGACAACTGGATTGTCAGGGACAGATCATATGCAAGTCTATTTTTTTATTATTAGGTTAAAAAACAAAGTGAAGAGCGGTGTGTGAAGGTCTCAATGTTTTTAATACACAAAGTTCCTGTAATTGGCCCTGGCCTGGTTTCCATCATATTGCAATCTACACACAGGCATACACAAAAACAGTTGTGCAATGTGCAACAGTAGCCTACATCCACTGTTTAGAAAGCAGACAGAATTACACACACTACTAGTATTCATTTTTATAACGTAACAGTTTGTGTCAAACAAAAAAAGTTTCTCGTTTAAAATTAGGAACAAATCCAACTAAACTACAGGGTGCAATGTTGCACTTGTACTGCCCTCCCCCCTCCCCCAACTCTAATCAAGAAGTTAAATTTATTCTCAACTTTAAATGAGACCCAAAATATGCTACAGTGGAAATATTTAGTTGACTGGTTCACATAAGGAAAGTGAATAAATTTTGCTATTAGCTTTCTTTTATAAGGTGCCACAGAAGATCTGCAAGAGCATACAGGGAGCATACAGTAGAATAGCACAAGACATAACAGGACAGTACAATACAGGCAGAAAAGTGTGGATCTAAGAAGGCTAGTACTGACAGCTGGTGTAGTGGAGTCCAGTGCAGAGGTTGCTGTTGTAGAGGAAAACAGCCAGGTTACGGTGGAAGTGGGGGGAAAGAATAGTCCAGAAAGGAGGAAAGATATCAGGGTCAATATAAAGATTACACTTGGTGAGAGTAGTGGGGAGTTTGTTAAGTCAGAGATACTGGGCTGATGTCTGAAGAGGGGAGAGAGTGGGGCTCGGCAAGGGAGCAAGGAGATTGGAAAGAAAGAGTGGGGGTAAATAGAGGGAGAATGACACAGGGAAGGAGGGAAGGCCCTGGATGCAAGGAAGGATGAATGAATGAATGAATGAATGAATGAATGAATACACACACAGCAATTCCATGGGTTAACAGACAAACAATTACACAGTCCAAGAGGGCTGTTAGTTCCTGGTAATAGTCATAAGATCAAGCCATCAAAGAGCAGCTCTAGCCGTTAGCACAAAAGTCACATGCTACTACTACAGTTTGACAGCAATTTATTTTGAGGAAAGCAGCAAGTGTTAACACCTGTCAGAAAGCATGGGAAAGGAAAATGGATGTGTATTTTTGACAATATAATAAAATCCATACAAGAGTTTTATTTGAAGTAAAAGGAGGAAAATATCTTTATAACATACAGCTATCAGTCGGTCATCTGTCTGAACATTAAAGGAAAACACATTTGCCATATTTGTATGTTGTTGACACTGTCATCTGAATTAGAACACTTTGCACTCCCTGCACAAACTATGGATACAAGGGCAGACCAAGAGTTGGCATCCCACCACCCTTCAGCTGTTAAACTAAATATCCAAAAATGTGCTGCCAGCTGCTACATTTACTGTGGTGTTTTATATAAGGAATTTCCATTCACATTCATCACTACCACACATTAATATACTAATTGAAAAAATTACAAAAAAAAATAAAAAATCATTCAGGGGAAAAAATGTACCACACAAAACCATGATCAAAAGTTACTAAGATCAAGGTAAGTCTTGTGAGACAAAGCACATATACTTTAGAAAGTATCATATAAGATAGCATCACACTTGAAAAGGATACATATTATCCTTAGTATTGTGACCGGATAGGTTTACTTTGCCATCCAGTCTGTTGGGGGAAGAAGAATTAAGCTTTGTTGCACAGTTTTATCTGGGTTGTTTTCTTATCGACGGTAACATACGGGTGAAGGAGCCTGGTGGTGGCGGCCCAATGCTCCCACAGCCTGGTGTCACCTGCCAGACACTCGCCGACTTGCGAATGCCAACTGCACAATAGCTGTGGGAGGATTCAGCTGCCACCACCAGGCTCCTTCACCAGAACCGCTTACTTCTAGGTAGCTGGTATAGCTGCTGCACCGCCTCATTGCTGTGGGCTGACTGTAATCTCCTGACCGCTTACTATGGATCAGGACTGCTGAACAGTGGGCAAAGCATTGACACAGTCACTGGGATGAACACAGGACAGCTGGGGAACAGATTAGAGTGTAAGCTCTTATCTGTTGGTCACAAGATACAGCAGGCAATAGGTGTCAGGCAGAATCTTCAAGCAGTGATGTTTATTTGCTCAAGGGGTCCTTACAAGGACCATTAAACACTAGTGATCATACATAAGTACAGATAGTATAATATGGCACATGTTGGCAGGGGGTAAACCAACCCACTTTCCTACCTGGCACCACAAAGTCTGAGATCTTACATTCAATGATTAGCATCAGGATGTAATATCTTCTCTAAACATGGCTTTCAATGCAATTTAAACTTAACAAACTTTTCCCAAATTACCTGCTGTTAGGTATCCCATCTCTCCAACAAACAGGATAGAATTCTAAAGACCCCCTGCTGTGCATTTAGGCTAAAAAAGGTCTTGGTCACTTACAAATTAAAAGGCCACAATAGTATGGGATTTCTTTTTTCTTACAAAAATACATTTCCTCCAACATATGCTTACTGCATCAGAAATAAACACATTTCTAATACAAAAATTAGTATATGTGCAATGATATACATTGGTGCACTGCACCACTAATTGAAATAAATTAATATAATAAGTAATTTATAAATGATCCAGCCACAAGTATGTTTTTCATCAGTTCACTGCTTCCCTTGCCAGTATGGTTATACTACATGTTGCAAAGTACAGAAAAAGATTTACATTCAGTACAATCAGTAATTTCCAGCCACCACTAATTTCTCCACTGACAAATGGTAGACCCTGCTGCACAGCCATATGCATAAGCAAGTCCCACTGATGTATAAACTAAATACAACCAAGGCTGCAATAAGATAAATCAGCCAAGTGAAAACAGTAGACTTCAGGGCAGTTTCTGTTAAAGTTAACTGTGAGAAATGGCATTAAAGCCACATTAAAAGGTTCAAATGGGAGCGATTTCCAGTAACATAGTTTAACAAGCATTTTGGAAAGACTTTGTTAAAACATAAGGTTTGCATTACTCAGCTCTATTCCCCAAACACTCCTGTTGATTTACTTCAATTGTTTGCCATTTTCAACTGAAAACTAGCTAATCTAAGACTGACCATAAAAATACCAACATTCCACGTCACTTTGCTGGGACACCAGACATATTCAAGGATTTGCATATATTACACTGTTACAGTCAAAATGTAAAAGCTATACTTAAGCTATTCTTATTACTATAAGAATATGGCATGTTAAATAATGGGAAAATTAAAATACTTATGAATGTGTCTGAAAGAAATGGCACACTGACATTTACTTGAAAGACAAATCGGTAAAGAATACAATACTTGAGCCATCACAATCTAGTCCAGTCAGACACACTTTGTAAAGTTATGCCATAACCAGAAACAAAAGCTATGATACAGGATAGATAGGAGAAGTGTCGGGATGTTACCAGCACGGCTGCAGGAGAGAACAACTTGTGCAGCTGTAGTTGTAGGTATCAGAAGTGAATGAAAAGAAAACTGAAGGAGATGCTGACATACATCAGAGCAGCCATGTAACGGGACTAATGTGACAGAGCCGCAGGACGTGAGGGGTTAAGCCCCAGTGACATCACCCCCGGCTGTCAGTGTCAGCTGGCCGCGGAGTGACACACTACAGGTACGTGGCAGCGCTCACCTCAGTGTCAGGCTCTCCTCACATGTCAGGGACCGGCACAGTCACTTCCCGCTGAGCTTCACTTCTGTATCGGAGACACTGGCGGCGAGTCCCGGAGCTGTCCCGTACCCTGCCCCGCCGCTCACATGCAGCACTACAGATCCCTCCGACACACAGGACCGCAGCCCCACCCCCAGCACAGAGGAAGTAGATCCGGCACGAGCTACAGCTAAATCCCGTCCCGGATCGCAGCGCACAGCTGGCAGTGACTGCACACACCGCCAGCCTCACAGCACCCACATACAGCACCCAGCTACAGCTGGCAGTGACTGCACACACCGCCAGCCTCACAGCACCCACATACAGCACCCAGCTACAGCTGGCAGTGACTGCACACACCGCCAGCCTCACAGCACCCACATACAGCACCCAGCTACAGCTGGCAGTGACTGCACACACCGCCAGCCTCACAGCACCCAGCTACAGCTGGCAGTGACTGCACACACCGCCAGCCTCACAGCACCCAGCTACAGCTGGCAGTGACTGCACACACCGCCAGCCTCACAGCACCCACATACAGCACCCAGCTACAGCTGGCAGTGACTGCACACACCGCCAGCCTCACAGCACCCAGCCCCATCTACAGCTGGCAGTGACTGCACACACCGCCAGCCTCACAGCACCCACATACAGCACCCAGCTACAGCTGGCAGTGACTGCACACACCGCCAGCCTCACAGCACCCACATACAGCACCCAGCTACAGCTGGCAGTGACTGCACACACCGCCAGCCTCACAGCACCCACATACAGCACCCAGCTACAGCTGGCAGTGACTGCACACACACCGCCAGCCTCACAGCACCCACATACAGCACCCAGCTACAGCTGGCAGTGACTGCACACACCGCCAGCCTCACAGCACCCAGCCCCATCTACAGCTGGCAGTGACTGCACACACCGCCAGCCTCACAGCACCCACATACAGCACCCAGCTACAGCTGGCAGTGACTGCACACACCGCCAGCTTCACAGCACCCAGCCTCAGCTACAGCTCTCCCGGAACTCTTCAATGACACGTAACACAATGCTGTACACAACTGGGGACAGCCCGGGTTACTACCTCATGCAGTGTGAATGCTACACACATTATAGTGTGACCATGCTGGTGGCTCAAGGAATAAGATGCACAAAACAGAGGATGGATCCCATAATGGTTTATCGGTGACCTGATTGTCAACTCTATACATGCTTCTTTATGGGGTCCCCAAACAATGGCGCAGACACTATCGTAGCTTTTAAATAATATAAACAAACAGCCCTAAGGCACAGCTTCATGAGCAGGATAAGTGCTAATTGGTTTAATGCCATTTTTAAACATTTGTCTTTAAATATGCAAATTAATAATTCGATACAAATACAGATCACCAAACTTCCACTTCAGTTGCAAACGCATTGATTGCAATGGGCTTTTCATCATACTACACCAGTGTTGGCCAACTTGTGACACTCCAGGTGTTTGTGAAACTACAAGTCCCAGCATACTCTTCAGTAATAAGCGGCTATATATAGGCAAAGCATGCTGGGACTTGTAGTTTCCCAACACCTGGAGTGTCACAGGTTAGCCAACACTATACTACACAGAAGGGGTGTTGAATAATCTCAACCATAATTCTAATTTTCATAGCTAAAAGAGCAAAAATTATTCAGTTTCAAGTACCTTATTTGCTAAAATAAATTGTTTTACATAGCAGCGCAGGTTATACAGCAGCACTAATAGTTAATCTTTGAATCATGTACAAATCGAATTAAAAAAAAAATTGAGGTAAAAAAATGAAATTGTGTACAATGTGAATGGGAACCATCAATAACAGTTATTGTACTTTAATGAATGAGCAATATTTCATCAAAAATATAAATATTAACAACTCCAGGGGGTAAATGTATCAATCTGCACATTCTGCAAGTCGCCGACATTCGTCGACTTTGCAGGGCAGATTTAAAACGGCAATCTCTTTACAGGAAAGTTTTGCATGTAAAGAAATTGTCGTTTCAAATTGAAACCTTTACCCCAATATATTAATATGGTAAAAATCAAAAATGACCTGTTTCAGCTAATTAAAAGCAATAGTATTGAAATAAAATTACATGATGCTGCGAAACAGGGGCACAGACATTCAAACTGCACGCTCTTTCTACAGTTATTAATGACAACCAACATCAGCATTGAGAGGAGGAAGCTGTTAGGGAGGCTTAACTGTGATGTAAATAGTAAAGTGTTAAAGACGGCTAAATAATTCTTCCTGCACAATTATATTAATAGAGCGGTGATATTGAGAGTTTTTGGTAAAATTGGACTTGACCTTTAAATATGTAAAATTAAAAAAGTGTTAGCACCAAAGGATTTCGCTGCATGCATGGTGTTACAGAGTTCAGCGGTACTGTATGAATTACAAGGGCCTTGCAAGCATTTTGTTTTATTTTCTTCTTCCCTGGAAAAGTGTTAGACTTCAAAATATTTATGTGACACTATCTTTAACATAAATTACATAAATATGTCCAGATTAATTAAATTGGGAGTTAATTTAAGCAGCACAATGTGCCCCAAATAGAAAAGCGATGTGGCAATTAATGCTTACATGATTGGTGAACTGGACTGAACAAAGTGGGTTAGAGCACATTTAATAA
The DNA here is from genome assembly GCF_038048845.1 of Mixophyes fleayi. Taxonomy (NCBI): domain Eukaryota; kingdom Metazoa; phylum Chordata; class Amphibia; order Anura; family Limnodynastidae; genus Mixophyes; species Mixophyes fleayi. Next base: position 48,200,152 of record NC_134406.1, on the reverse strand, counting down.
TATCAGATCACACCTTCTCTCAAAGGCTTCAGTATTCACAAATGTACAGAACACAGTTACACTGGACTGTAATGCATCTTGGAAACTACATCATTTAATTAAGACAATGTGAAATCCCATGAAGCAATGCAAGGACTTTTGCTTTCAGATACTGTAAAAGAACGTCATTGTGAAGGCAGAGGCAGAGCTGCCTCACAGCTGAGACTGCACCTTTCACCAGGGGCGATTTAGGCCCCGCCCCCTTTCTGACTTCTGAGGCTGCCGGCGGCTGCACAGTATGTGCAGTTCCGCTCAGCAGTGACAGGCAGGGACAGTGTGCAGTCCGGCATCTCTGACTGCGTTTTAAACACAATCAGAGCGGACGGGCAGCACATTGTCCCTGCCTGTCACTGCCGAGCAGACCTGCACATACTGTGCAGCCGCCGGCAGAAAGCCCCTGCTATGGGGGGCGATTGCCCCAATTGCCCCCCCCCCCCTGGATCCGCCACTGCACAAAGAATTAAACAGACAGCAGCACACAGCAGGATTTGCAGCATAACAAAATCCAACATCCCGTGTGTAATCTTTCATTAACTCCTCCACACTAGCCCATTTAGTGTAAAATGTTAAGCTGCTTAAATATACTGGCTTTGTCAAGAAAATTGTGAAGCTCTAAACTTAGCTGAAGCAAAAGAAAATGTCATTTATTCTTTGGTATACAAATATTGCCCCATAGATTGTACGCTTGCAGGGCCTTCTTCCCTCTCTGTCTATTACCCAGAATTTTATTACTGTGTTTTTTTTCTCCAACTGTAAAGCGCTACAGAATTTGCTGGCGCTATATATAAATACATTTTGATGACGACGATGATTGCTTCACAAGGCAGGAAAGCAAGAAGTAAAAGTAGGAAATTTTGTTTAGTTCTTGAAAAGTTATGCACTCATTATTCATCACTCAATTTTGTGCTCCTAGTACATATACACCTTATGCTATACATACCAAATTAATGGAAAAATAAAAACACAGAACAAATGTACCAACAAAAAGCTACCATGATCCAAAGAGTATTTAACAGTCGCAGAAGCCAGGTATTGCCTAACATTTTGGAATACTTTTTATTGATCAACCTATGTGCAAATTCCCAGGCTCCTAGATTTGACTGACTGATTGTAAGGGCAGAGTAACAGAGTAAAGCTAGGTACACACTACACGGTTTTCGTCCAATAATCGTCTCAATCAGCCGACATACGACCGCTCGTTCAAAAGTCGGGTTAGTGTGTGTTGCAACACGATGGTCGAACGAAAGTCTGCCCAAGTGGACGATTGTCGCCTCATTTGGTTGGTCGCACCATTAAATATTTACGTTCTAATCTCGTTTCTATTGTGTAGTGTGTATAAGTTTCCGACCGATCCACAACAGTGAGTACGTAATTACATTGCTCACGACAACATAGCTGTAAAAAGTCGCTAAAGGGACGTCCGCTCTTCCCTTTATCGTCCTAAACAAGGCTAGTGTGTATGCAGTCTATGGACCGAGCGATCGGACCATCGATCGCATGTAAAATCGATCAGCATAAAAAGTTGGTGGAAAATTCTGCAGTGTGTACCCAGCTTAACACTGCAGACCCTGATAAGAATTATTATTATTATTATTATCATCATTTATTTGTTAGGCGCCACAAGGTGTCGGCAGCGCCGTACATAGTACAAACAGTAAACCATACAGGGTTAAACAGTACAGAACAGTAAACACAAAGTACAAGTGCTTCAGAAACTACGGGACAGACAAATGGAGTAAGGACGGAGCAGAAGAACAGGTGTGGAGACACGAGGGAAGAAGTGCCCTGCTCAAACGAGCTTACATCCTAAGGGAGGGTGGACGAAACAGACAAGAGGGAGCGGTGATACCAGGGGAGAGGGGGAAGAGCGAGCAGAGTAGGTGAGGGGTTAGGTGGATGATTGGTAGGCTTTAAGGAACAGGTGAGTTTTAAGTGCTCGTTTGAAGGAGCACAGCTTGGGAGCGAGACGGATGGGGCGAGGGAGGTCATTCCAGTGTAGGGGGGCAGCTCGGGAGAAGTCTTGGATTCTGGAGTGGGAAGTGGTAATGAGAGTGGAAGAGAGGCGACGGTCAGTGGCAGAGCGCAGGGATCGGGCAGGAGTGTGAATGGTGAGGAGGTCGGAGATGTAGGGGGCAGTAGACTGGGAGAGAGCTTTGTAAGTGGTGGTAAGGAGTTTGAAGAGGATTCTGTAGGGGATGGGGAGCCAGTGTAGGGCAAGGCAGAGAGGGGTGCATGAGAGAGTACATGGATGATGGTTTTGGTGGCGTCTTGTGAGAGGAAGGGTCGGATGCGGGCTATGTTGCGAAGTTGGAGTCTACAGGCTTGGGCAAGGGATTGGACATGGGGGGCAAAAGAGAGAGAGGAGTCAAGGGTGACACCCAGGCAACGGAGTAACAGAGGAGATGGTGGTGTTGTTAACAACGATAGAGAGGTTGTGGTGGGAGGGGAGTTTGGGGGGAGGAAAGACAATGAATTCAGTTTTGGAGATGTTAATTTTGAGAAAGCTGGAGGACATCCAGGAGAAGATGGCAGAGAGGCAGTCGGATACGCGAGAGATAAGGGAGGAAGAGAGATCAGGAGAAGAGATGTAGAGTTGAATGTCGTCAGCATACAGGTGATACTGAAGACCAAAGGAGGAGATGAGCACACCAAGGGAGGAAGTGTATAGCAAAAAGAGTAAAGGGCCGAGGACAGAGCCCTGGAGGACGCCTACTGGGAGTGGGGAGGGGGTGGAGGAAGAGCCAGACATGGAGACAGAGAAGGTGCGGTTAGCGAGGTAGGAGCAGAACCAGGCATGGACAGAACCGGAGAGGCCGAGAGAGAGAAGAGTTTGCAGAAGGAGGGGATGGTCCACAGTGTCAAAGGCCGCGGAGAGGTCAGGGAGGATGAGTAAGGAGAAGTGACCCTTAGATTTGGCTGAAAGGAGGTCGTTGGTACCTTTGGCCAGGGCAGTTTCAGTGGAGTGGAGGGAACGGTATCCAGATTGGAGAGGGTCAAGGAGGGAATTGTCCGAGAGATATCTGGTGAGGCGACAGCAAACTATCCGCTCAAGAAGTTTGGAGGCGTAGGGGAGAAGTGAGATGGGGCGGTAGTTGGCGACAGAGGTGGGGTCAAGATTGGGTTTTTTGAGGATCGGAGAGATAAGAGCGTGTTTAAATGAGGAGGGTACTACACCGGAGGAGCGCGATAGGTTAAAAAGGTGTGCCAGGTAGGAGCAGGCAGTGGGAGAGAGGGAGCGAAGGAGGTTGGAATTACAGATGTCCTGTTGCAGTAGAATGGCAGAACATGGCATCTTTACAAAATTACTTCTTCCAAAATAGAGTGCACGTTTCCAAACAATATCCAAGCTTATTGTATATATATATATATATATATAGATATATAGAGCAGATTCTTTACAACCAGACATCTGCTTATTTTTTTTACTCCTTTAGTGAAAGCTACTACTTGGACAATATGTATGTAGGAATCAGGAGCAGTCACTTATAGAATTCAGCAGGATATGTTAAGGAGCCTGGATAAATGTGCATCCACCGATCTATAAATAACTCAAGAAAGTTAGTTGATTTTTTTGTTTGTTTGTTTTCAGAGTATTGGCTACCTGGCTATACACTTGTCCAGCCCTGACGTAATTACTGGAAAGACAAAGCTGTAACACACTAAATAGCAGAAACACAAAACTATTATTACAGTTCATTTCTATAGCTCCAGCATATTACGCAAAGCTTTACAACAAATCTCATTGACCACCACATTCCCTGCCTCATTGAAGCTTACTGCTCTTATTAGGGAAACACACAAAAGTTTTTAACATAACAGCTAGAAAATGTCATTCTATTAATGAAAATAAAGAAATATACATGTAGTTGACAAAGTGTAGTTTGGATGCAGGAAATTATGTAGATCGTTTATATAGCGCTAACATATTATGCCGTACTGCGGTGAGAATACTTAGGCTCGGTACACACTACAGGTTCTTCACCCGATTATTCAGCCAATCACATGATAAATGACCGTTCGGCCGATATCACATTAGTGTGTACGCTCCAGCAATGAACAATTATTGTTCCAAAACACATCGTATCGCTTGATTTGATTTTTTTTTTAAACCGGACTAAAAATGTCATTCAACGATGGAACAATGTTGTTCCAATTCTGCAGTGTGTATGCACTCACAACCGCCAGTGTCCATAAATCTCTATGGAGTATGCAGAGTCATTTCAGCCGATGATAATGACAGATGAAGGCAAAATATGTATAGTGCGTACACAGGAATCAGCATGCTGATCTGGACTTTCAGTCGTTGGTAAAATAGTTAACGATACGCTATCGCGAGAAATTTTCTGTAGTGTGTACCAAGCCTTAGTCTATCTCATCTTAGTCTTAATCTTTCACATCAGTCACGGCTACATGGAAGCTTACAGTCTAAATTCTCTACCACTCACAGTCACATACACACACTAGAATCCATTTTTTTTCAACATTCTACTAACCAACTAGCATGTTTTTGGACTGTGAGAGGAAACCCAAGCAAACATGGGAGAACGTATAAACTCCACACAGATAGTGCTTTGGTTGGAATTAAACCAAAGGCCCATGCGCTGTGCTAACCACTAAGCTGCCCAATGACACCTACATCCCCTGGCTTTGAAAGTAATACAAAATATCCATCAAAACTCATTTTCAGACAAATAAGGCAACTATTTACTCACCTATGTTGACAAGAGAAGGATACAGTTAAAATAAAATACAGGGATTCTATCAAGCACTGGTTCCAAACTTTCCAATTCTTTCCAGAATGGACAGATTAATTCTGCTATGCCAATATATACTGTACATCTCTCCCAGCAAGAAAAACAGCTTGGATACTGTGCAATGAGTATTTTACATATTACATATGCCTTTTACACATCCAATATACATAAGACAGTACAGTGTTCAGATTAAATATGGTGTACAGCAATTGGGGAGCTGGGAACCAAATGTAACACTTGCTGACTCCTTTACTAAACCCTTAGGCTGTCAATAAATGTTCAATAAGAGATATGTGTATTCAAAAACATTCCACCTAATCCAGTGGGTCCCCTGAGGTTGGCAGGAGTCCACGATGCTCTCCTAGGTTAGGCCAGTCAATAGACAACGCGCTGTCTTTATGAAACAAGCCCAATTTGACAGGAGTGAGAAGTGTCCCCAATATCTGCCACTGTGCAGTGATGTTCTACTATCTCCAGTCAAGGCAGACTTCTTTTATTTAAAAAAAAACAAAAAACTATACTAGCAGGTGTTAGGAGAGCATCAGGTGCAACATCAAACCTCAGGTAAGTATTATTCTGAATTAATGTTTAATTTGCCTGCTGTTGGCAGCAGCAAGGAGATAGTCACTGGACAGGAACAGGAATGCTGGACACCCGGTCACTAATACTTTGGAATAAATGATTAATTTGTGGAACTTCACCCAATACTGATATTTTTGCCAAACAGACCACTACTGCTTTTTGAAGAGTTTCTAAAAACATTCTCTGTATTTATATTTTCTATGCAGCTGACTGAAAGCAATTGTTCTATTATTATTTAGAGGCCTACTATCTGTGTCTTTCAATACACGGAGGTACTAGTTTTGTCCAAAATGTTGAGTTCAACCTATGTCCAAGAAGCAGTGGCCATTGTGAAAAAATAAATAATTGATCTCTATAGCAAACAGGATATTCCTGAGCATTTGCTGGTCCACGAGTACAACAAAGTAGTATTCATTGTCTGTCAAACTTTTGGAAAACTGTAAAGACATCTCAATTTCTATATAGATCAATGATGTGCTAGATGTACCACAGGTCCAAGTGTAGTTACCCTTATACTGCATACACATGCAATAATTGCAGTATGTGGCACAATTATATTCAGAGGGGCCGATTCAACAAACCTGGTAATATTATTTTAACGCTGTGGTTAAAGTAAAAAAAACAAAAAACGCTCTGCATTTACTCTGAAGTCTCTGCAGTTTTCAAGTTCTAAATAGTGCAATTCAATTCCAAAACTATAAATGCCTCCCCCGTGCGTGAATCATAGGTTAACGCGGCCATGTTGAAGCTATAAAAAAATATCTGGACTTTCTGGCGATTCCCTTGTGACTCCATCCAATCTGAGTATTTGCAGTAAAAAATTCAATTGCATTACATTACCCATTTTTTATTATATTGTAATTACACTACAGTAATTTCCAGTTATATTCATACCAAAGTACCTCAAAACACACTACTATAAACATATATACATAATAGGGTGAATTTGTAATCTTTGGAAAAAATATTTACATGCTTTATAATGCTTTTTTTTCCAGTTCTTTGGGTTTTTTTTAATACAATTACAATCAATTTTAAGATTCTTAATACATACCTTTTTTTTTTATTTCATTACTTTTTGGGGGTTACAATTTTTACCCGACCAAGAAAGGTGCGAGATAAAACTGCCTATTTGACAGTTTACATCACCCGGATAAGATACAATTGAATAGCCCCTTTAGCTTTAGCCTATACTTTAACATAAGGCTCAAACCCGCAACAATATGCTACTTTCAGAAAAAACGGAACATTACATTTGCAATTGAATTGCGGGGAACATAATTGCGCTACAAAATGACAAAATAGCGTTACAATCGTTTAACGCTGTGTTATACTGTCAATTGAATCGGCCTCACAGAGTTTAAATAATTATACATGTACAAGTTTGACAAATTTGATCTTGTGTTAATTGAAAAATATTGTTCTGCTGTGTATTAGCAAACTAAACAATCACAGTTACGTGGTCTATTATCCTCGCAGGCTCAAAATATCAAATTCATCCAAATAAAAAAACAAAAGTACTTACACATTTTTATAGTTCAATCTGCGCACATATGATATAAGGAGACCATACTTTATTAATTAAATGGTTTCATTCATAAACTTGCTACTATATAAAGACAACAGTATTTAGAGCTGAAGCATTCTCAGTTGATAGGAGCAGAGAGTTAACTAAAATGTCATTGCAGGAGCAATTCACATACTTAGATGTTGCGTTATTCTTTCTGGACAAAATTCAATACTGAAGTGTTTAAACTTTCTAAAAACTACTACATACTACTAAAGTCACTAAAACAAAAAAAAAAAAATATATATATATATATATATATATATATATATATATATATATATATATATATATATATATATATATATATATATATATATATATATACACACACACACACACACACAAGTTAACCCGTGCATGATACTCATGCATTCTAGTCAAATCAAGCTACTTAAGGTGTTAAAAAGGTTCTTGTCATGCATTTGGGGCTAGGCCAGGCCTCCTCAGGGGAAGAGCGTTACTTCCCGACGTAAGCGCCCTTTTTTAACGTGGTTTTGTCCACATGTCAACACCTCATCATTCTTCTCCATCACCTCATCCTTCATCGCCACATCCTTAATCTCCATCGTCTTACTGTTCTAAAACCTCTCGATATACGTTTCTGCTAAACACCTTATCGCTGTGCTCAATCAGTCTTCCTTGAAGGGCAGTATTCATAACCTGCACTTTCACATCACTGCTTCTCCGTACTCGTGAAAATGTGACATACAATTGTCCATGACCAAACACAGGCTCTGGTAAATAAATACCCACACGGTCAAGAGTTTGAGCCCTCAACTCGTAAATTTAGCCTTTACTACCCCTCCCACGGGGGGAAGGGGGGATGATGGAAGTTAACTGACTTCACTATTATAATTTTTTTTGTCAAATAATGTCAGTATACCAAATCTCAGGTCAATTGGATGAGCCCTTTCTGAGAAAATAGTTTTTTCCACACACACGCCGCTAGGCTTATATATATATATATATATATATATATATATATATATATATATATATATATATATATTTATTTACAAGTAATGTCTGAACTGCTTGTCATTCACACAGAGACTAGAGAATAATAACGTGCTCACTTTTTGCTGGCTGGGGCATTATGTTTGCTCTCCTGTGTGGTGATGGGGTGTAATTTCCTCCTCCCCACACACTCTTACATACACCACACTTCCCACCTACTATTCCAGTGTTTTCAGTACATGAAAAAACTTGAGTAGCAAAACTTTGCTCCATATTGCTTTAAAACTCCAATCATTGTATAAAATGAAAAACTAAACCCTATTTCCGCCATCCTAGTTTCTACAGTATGTTGCAGAACGACACAAAAAAACATGTGTATTCTTTATTTCAATACAAAAGCAGGATACAGGATAACGTAAAGTACTATCGCAATCATATTGCCACTCACATTACACAGTGCACAAAGAAATACAGATTAATTAAATTTGGTTCTCTTGATCCCAACACCAACATATATTTTACAGTATGAAATATCTCTTAGACCAGTGATAGACAACCTGAAACACTTCGGGGGCTGCAAGGTGCGGCCCTCTTCTTACCTTTAAAAGGGCGGCACATTACCTTTAATCTAATAAGATAAAACAATACATTTAATGAAATAAAGAGACAAACATCTATGATAACCTATCACCAGACATTTTAAACAAGTGTTACAAGCTATAACAAACAAAGCAGGAAGTAGCTGGGGGCTGCAGGTGATGGCTCGGAGGGCCGCATGCAGCTCTAGGGTTGCCTGTTGCCCATCATTGTGTTAGACCATCACTCATTGTTTACTATGTCTGCACATTTTCAAAACACACCTGAATCCAACATCATGTGTTGCTAATTCTTTCAAGTGTATCTAAACAACATACACTGTTAATAGGGAGTGGCTGTTTATCATTCCTGTTATTTTATGCAAAGGTGCTCAACAAAAATATAAAACACAAATCACAAGTTAGGAATAAACAAAGGAAAGGGCTATATAAATTAAAGCAGAACAGTAAATGAACATTTGTACCACCCAACATTGTATAGGACTACAACACTTTCTCAATACAATACACATTTTTAAAAACATATACCGCTCAATTAGCATGATATATAATGTCAACAAGCACTATATATTAAGGATTAGACATATAGTCCTGCAACATATATTTACTGCCCTCAAAACAGAACACTTCCATAAAAAAAAATCATTAAGCCCACAATTCTAGTTTTGCTGAAATATCTAAAAGGAGTTCCATGCATCAATATGTCAAAATATATATTACAGCACCTGGGCAATGGGATTGGAAAGTGTAGGTTGATGATGTGTGGTGTAGTGTCTATGAACGTACTTGTGCATCATAGTGAGATGGGATTAGCGACAGGGATGTAGGTCTGACAAGACAAATTGTTCTTTAATGATATATACATCGCTCAGCCACAACATTAAAACCACCTGCCTAATTATGTGTATGTCCCCCTCATACTGTCAAAACAGCTCTAACTTGTTGAGGCATGTGTTTGTATGTTAGTGAATTTAGACTTTAAGCTCCAATGGAGCAGGGACTGATGTGAATGAGTTCTCTGTACATCGCTGCAGAATTAGTGGCGCTATATAAATAACTGATGATGATGATGAACTCCACAAGACCTCTGAAGGTGTCCTGTGGTATTTGGCACCAAGACGCTAGCAGCAGATTCGTTAAGTCCTGTAAGTTGTGAATTGGGTCCTCCATGGCTCGAACCTGTTTTTCTACCATATCCCACAGAATTTGGACACAACACCTTGTGCTCTTTGTCATGTTCCTCAAACCATTAATGAAAATTTTTTGCAGTGTGCATTATCCTGCTGAAAGAGGCCACTACCATCACAGGATACCGTTGCCATGAAGGGGTGTACTTGGTCTGCAACAATGTTTAGGTAGGTGGTCGGTGTCAAAGTAATATCCACATGAATGCCAGGACCCAAGGTTTCCCAGAGCTTCACACTGCCTCCCTCGGCTTGTCTTCTTCCTATAGTGCATCCTGGTGCCATCTGTTCCCCGGGTAAACGAGACACCCTGTCATCCACATAATGTAAATGAAAACGTGATTCATCAAACCATACCAACTTATTCCATCGATCCATGATCAGTTCTGGCACTCGTGCCCATTGTAGCCACATTCGGCAGTGGACTGGGGTTAGCATGTACACTGACCATTCTGCTGCTAAGCAGCCACATATGCTGCAAGATACACTGCACTGTGTGTTCCGACACCTTTCTTTCATAGCTAGCATTAACTTTTTCAGCAATTTGTGCTACAGTCAATCTTCTGTGGGATTGGCCCAGAAGGGCTAGCCTTTGCTCCCCATGTACATCAAAGCTTTCGGCAATCACGATTCTGTGGCTGGTTCACCAGTTGTCTTTCCTTGAAACACTTTTGGTATGTACTAACCACTGCATACCGGGAACACCCCACAAGACCTGCCGTTTTGGAGATGCCCTGACCCAGTCATTCAGCCACCACAAGTTGCTCAGATCCTTACACTTGCTCATTGTTCCTGCTTCCAACACATCAAGTTCAAGAACTGACTGTTCAATTGCTGCCTAATATATCCCACCCCTTGACAGGTGCCATTGTAAAAAGATAATCAATGTTATTCATTTCAGTGGTTTTAATGTTGTGGCTGATCGGTGTATAAAACAGAAAGTATAGCTTTAAAATAGTCGCTTGTCCAAAGCGTCTGCAATTACAGTGCAGTGAAGGATGTTAAAGCACAAGGGAGGGTTACAGAAACGGGGGTCTAGGCAGCCTGATCTTAGTACAAGGAGATCTGTGTTGAAAACAAACAGAATAGTCTCTTCTAATACAATGGGGTGACTGTTAAGTGTGATAGAATTGGCCTGGATAAACACAGGGGTCAAAGGGACCTGTGTTAACAAATGTCCAAGGTGTTTGGCCAAAGAATGGGGTGTTATATTAACATGAGGCTATTGTGTCAATTATCTCTAAGCAAGAAAGATTTCAGCATAAATGTGACAACACAAACACATACAGATAAAGACTAGGCTGATTATTTACAGATGGGAGGGGGACATTATAGCAGACTATATCAGTTGATCAAAACATCATTATGGAAGACATACAGAAGAAAAAAAAAATCTGAAGGAGCTAACCATTAATATACTGACTGAATGTATACCAAAAAACATGCTAAACTAAAAGTCAGGAGTACTAAGACTCCTTGGGGTATATTTACTAAGCTGTGGGTTTGAAAAAGTGGGGATGTTGCCTATAGCAACCAATCAGATTCTAGCTTTCATTTATTTAGTACTTTCTACAAAATGACAGCTAGAATCTGATTGGTTGCTATAGGCAACATACCCACTTTTTCAAACCCGCAGCTTAGTAAATCTAGCTCCTTGTCTTTTTATACAATTTGTACATGTGCCAGCAGTGCCTGAAAAATAAATGTAAAAAAAAATCTCACGCGAATAGAAGAAGATATCAACATGTGTATGGCTATTCTGACAGTGGTTAGAAATGCTCCGCACACCAAGGGCGAGTAATAACTTGACAGGTGATAAAATCATGTACTATGTAAAAAGGGAATGATTTTGACAGAAAATGCAGATGTCCAATGCAAGTATGGTGTTTTATAGCAAGATACTGAATGTAATCTATACAAGTATCAAGCTATTTTGACATGATGTAAAATAAAAATGCTTTATATATTCTAGTTTTATATTACCATTGTGTGGTACAGCCTGCCAAGTGTCAGAAATGATGTGCGTACAGCGCCTGTGTGACAAATTATTGCAAAAAGTATGTTGTGTGACAGAAATAACATGCGTACAGGGTACGGTGCTACAGGTGTTGCTTTTCTGCTATTTTGGCAGATTGAGTTTACTATCTGAGGATTAGTGCAGAGAAAAAAAATTGAAAGAGGAAGAAGAGACTGGAGGAAGCCAACAGGTCCCCTCTCCTCCTCCCCCAGTCGTGTGTCACAGACAAGCACTTTCTTCTTGCCGGGTCTTTTGTACATGGCAGCTGGGCTAGAGCTGTTCACAGCCAGATGTAAAGGTCTCTACACATCAAAAGTCTGCATTACCTCGACAGGTGATGAAGACATGCACCATATCATTATGGTATAATTATGACAAGAAATGGAAATGTCCAATGCATACATGTTGTTTTATGGAGTATACTATGATGACAAACCATACAAGTATATAGCTCTTACAGTGCAGAACATCAACAGACAAAGCACAGCAACCCGTTGTACCTAAGTAATGTGCTTGCAGTGTTTGTTGTGTGACAGATAGTACTGTGTTGTGTGACAGAAAGTAGGTTGCGGCCTGTGTGACAAAGCAGTGTGTGCGGCCAGTGCCCAGGGTGGCAGAAAGCAGTGTGTGCGGCCAGTGCCCCGGGTGGCAGAAAGCAGTGTGTGCGGCCAGTGCCCCAGGTGGCAGAAAGCAGTGTGTGCGGCCAGTGCCCCGGGTGGCAGAAAGCAGCGTGCGGCCAGTGTGCTGTGCGGCAGAAAGCAGTGTGCGGCCAGTGCCCAGGGTGGCAGAAAGCAGAGTGCGGCCAGTGTGCTGTGCGGCAGAAAGCAGTGTGCAGCCACTGTCCAGGGTGGTAGAAAGCAGTGTGCGGCCAGTGCACTGTGTAATAGAAGCAGTGTGCTGTGTGACACAAGTACGTGCGTCCAGTGTGCTGTGTGGCAGAAAGCAGTGTGCGGACAGTGCACTGTGTAATAGAAGCAGTGTGCTATGTGACAAGTACGTGCGTCCAGTGTGCTATGTGGCAGAAAGCAGTGTGCTGTGTACTAGAAGCAGTGTGCTGTGTAATAGAAGCAGTGTGCTGTGTGACAAGTACGTGCGTCCAGTGTGCTGTGTGGCAGAAAGCAGTGTGCTGTGTGACACAAGTACGTGCGTCCTGTGATACAGACATGATGCGCTTCCAGTGTTACTGTAACAGGTGCTGCCGGGCTCCTATTTTGACAGACTGCGTCCAGTGTCAGATGATTAGGACACAGAGTAGGAAATAGAGGAAGAGACGAGAAAGGCAGCAGGTCTCCTCCTCCTTATCACCAGCTGGTTGTCACGGACAAGCACTTACTTCTTGCGGACTCTCTGGAGTGGGGAGGCTCCATCTTTCCGGGGGCGGCCCCGGGGTCTTTTGTCCGTGGCTGCTGGGCTGGCAGGGGCCGGGGGCCCGGGCTGCTCACAAGCGGACTCTAGGCTCTTGTCCTCGGATGACATCCTAGGGAAGGGGGCCGCATTGATCCTCCCCGTGCTCAGGCCGTCGCATCGTCGGGTGGATGTTGCGGGTGACACTGGGGGGCGGATTCGGGGAGGGACGGAGGAGAGGTGGAGGCCCCGGCTCACCCCTTGGGATAACCAGAAAGGAGGAGGGGGCTGTATGGGAGAGATGGCCCCCTCTGGGGCCTCTCCTCACACTGTTACACCGCGGCCTCGCCCCGCTGTCTCTGGAGCAGTCCGGTCAGCACGAATCCCGAGCGAGTCACTGTATGTGCGACAAGCTGTGTGTGACTCACTTCCCCCTCCCTGCGGGCTCACAGTTCTCCACAGCGCATGCGTCTCGCTGGAGGGGGAGGGTGGGCGCGCTACGAGTGACGTCACTGGCTTAGTTCCGCCCTTCTCACACTGACAGCAGAGGGTGGCAGCAGTACCTGGAAGACGTGGAGCGCTGGAGTAGTGACGTCACGGGAACAGGAAACCCGGCACTTCTGTTATTGGGAGTGATTATCACCAGCCTGAGGAATCTAGTCTTCATACGTCCTGGGCTATACTGTACAGTAGTACAATATTCACTATATTCTTATAGTCTATTTATGAGCAGTTTACATTTTTAATTTCCAGTTTAAGCATGCAGAATAGATCCAGATATAGATCATTGCCAAGATATTGTGTCCACCATCACCACCTTTATACCACACTATAGTTACAGTAGTTGGGTTATACATATCCCCAGAATTATTTCTACTTTTTTTCTCTTGATTTCCAACATTTTGACACATATATACCTATACTATAGGTTATAGGCAGGAGTATACCCGCAACTGTATCAATTTGAGGGGACTTTCCTCTAAACCTTCCAAAACAGCAAATTTTTCCGTACTCAAATGCATTTGAGAGATATGGTGAGCGCAACTATTCAAAACTGTTTTTCGAGGAGGCCAGGGAGGTTGGTTGGTTGGTTGGTTGGGGGCAGCTTTGAAAGCGCTGGGCATGCCCTCCTTTTGCATGTCTGTCCCCATAAATCTAAATTCGATCAACTCTCGGGTGATGCTGATAGAAATGAAAGATTTATGTACTGTAGAGCTTATGGGATATCTTTTCAAAATCATTCTGGGTACTCAAGTTAATGCAACTCCCAAGATACCCCACAAGTTGTATACATTTTAGTCCAATAGTGGCAAATTGCTGTAAATTTCACTCTGGCTTGAAAATGGAAAATAAACAAAATAATCTCTTGATCTGAGTGCCAGACCTTATTTCTCAGGGCCAGGGTGTTTATAGTAATACAAGCCCTAAGTTTTTAGCCCCCAACATACCTCATGCCTCTATTGTTAACTCATACTTGCCAACTCTCCCGGAATGTCCGGGAGACTCCCGCATTTTGTGAGAGTCTCCCGGACTCCCGGGCGAGTGTGGCAATCTCCCGAATTCTGCCCACTTCACTAGGAAGTGCCCCACTTCCTAGTGAAGTGGGCAGAATTAGATCCCAAACGCCGCGATTCCCGGTGAATCGCGGCGTTTGGCCCCGCCCCCGCTGTCAAATGACGCAATTTGCGTCATGACGTCACAGGGGGCGGGTCCGAAATGACGCGATTTCGGCCACCCCGCCCCTTCACGCCCCCCTCCACTGGCTGGCTCCCGGAAGGGAGCTGAAGAAAGTAGGTAAGTATGTGTTAACTCTGCCACACACCCCATGCCTCCAAGTCCTGAATCTTTAACATACACACACAACATGGCTTCACTTTTAATCGCCTCCATCTCAGCCCTTCATTTGTAACCCCCTCCAACCACAGTTCGCTGTTATTTAGCCCTCTCCGTTTTTAACCTCCCACTTCAGATCTCCATTTTTAGGCCCCTCATACCTCAGTTTTCAACCTCTGTTCTTTTTTGTCTTCCAAATACTGTTTATTGAGAACTTCGGAAGCATTACAAGTAAAAATTACAGTAACGCAACAATAACAGGCTTTAGTCCAGATATATAGTTCAGTTTGTAACAGGAATCAAATAGTTTAAACACAAACAAAAACTGGTGATGCAAACTGTACATCCACTTAACCCCTTCACCTCCACTCGCTCTCCCCTCTGCCTCTTCTGGCTCCCCTTGTGTCTTTCTGTTTTCCCTCCCTTAGGATGTAAGCTCAAATGAGCAGGGCCGTCTTCCCTCCTGTCTCCTCACCTGTTCTTCTGCTCCATGTTTATTGCTGAACTTGCCTGGAGTTTCTGAAGTACTGGTATTTTTGTTTATTGTTTTGTGCTGTTTCACCCTGTATAGTGTACTGTTTGTATGGTGTAGGGCGCCGCGGAAACCTTGTGGCGCCTAACAAATAAAGGATAATAATAATAATGGGGGATATGATGGGATGAGAGAGGGCTTGGGAACAGGGTAGAATTTGGGGGGAGTAACCCATGCAGTTGAAGGAGTACTGGATTGCAGGGACGAGGACCAGGACCTCAAAAATCAGAGAGTAGGTTCTGATTTAAAGGTTAAGTAGAGGCTGGTTGTGGAAGGAGATACATGGGGCCCATACTTTATGGAAAGATACAGATTCCTTTCTCAGGATACTCGGAATGTGTTCCATTTGATATGTGTGCGACACGCTGGTGAAAACCGAAATGATGACAAGAGGGTGAGGCTTCTTCCACGAGGCTGTTATTTGACATTTTGCAGAAGTCATGATGTGTCTGAGTAGCTTGTGGGTGTGTTTGGGGAAGTCTGTGATGGGCAGGGGAACAGAATATATTTAGGGCCATGAGGGATCTACAGATTAATAACATTGAAGGCTATGGAGATGATTTCTTTACAGAATGGTTGAAGTTTAGGCAGGGCCGGATTAAGACACTGTAGGCCCCTGGGCTATGGGTACTGTGAGGCCCCCATTTGTCAAGCGACTTATGCCCAATCCCATATTATTGGGGGGCCCCCAGTAATATCGGATTGGGCATAAGTCATTTGACCTTTGTTCATTTTAATATATCTGTATTTCTGTGCCACATACAGCGTGTTATGATAATATATAGATGTAATGCCACAATAATTGGGAACAATTGGCATTAAGTATATCATATTGCAACTTTAAGGGGACTTATCATCAGGTTTTGTTTTGCATTTTATTTATATATTGCACAGTGCTTTAGTCATTTATTTTAAGAAGTGGTGTCTCACTATGGCAGTTTAAGCCCAGAAAGCGCCAAGCCAAGTCACATTATATACTGCACTATGCTCTCCTTTGCCATTCATGATCCCCTCCAGTCATAAAATATTAGATCTATTATCCGCTCCTCCTGTACCCCCACCCCCAAGCGCTTACCTCCTAATAACTTGTGCTTCAATGGTCCAGATCCTCCTCACCGTTCTTTCTTCAGTGCAGGCTGCACTATGAATCAGTCTCACTCTCACAAGATCTCCCCACTAAGGAGCTTAACTGCACACCGCGGGCACACTTACAGTGACAGCAGGCAGCTAACAGCATCACATTTGCTGTTACGTGCCTGCCAGCCTCCCTAACACGAAAATTGGAGCCGGAACGCTCCGAATCCAATGAAGAAGATGCTGGCGCTGCACAAATTAAAAAAAAAAAAAATCATCATTAAGAGCCCCATGTTAAAATAGTTTCTAGGCCCCCTCCCTCCCCCAGCTGCCCGAGGCCCCTTGGCTCTAGCCCAGAAAGCCCTTGGGTTAAGCCGGCTCTGAGTTTAGGGCAACCGCACCAGAAGTGCAGGAAAGATCCCGGTTGCCCGCAGTTTCCAAAAGGCATATGATGAACCCAGAATTATGCTGCGGAACGTATTTGGGACGTAATACTCTGGTAGAGTGATTTGTAGGAGATCTCCTAGATGTGAACATTGATGGAGGAATTGCGACCCTTTCATTTATGTCAGTCCACTCCTCTGTGCCTCACCAAATCGGCTACCCATTTGGTGTAAATACTTGTCGCCATTCGAAATGGAGAGCAAAGCATCAAGAGGAGGACTTTTTAAGAGTGGCCAAAGAGAGGCAGAGATTATCTATTATGGAGACTAGTTTATTAAGGAGATGAGCTTTAACAGAGTAAAATAAGTATCTAACTGGTTGGTACTGGTGTAACTGCCCTTTTGTAAAGCCAAGCAAATCCAGACAACTGAGGAAAAATATCCGCTGAAGGTTGTTCAGTAGTAGTACGTCTGCTCTTAACCATTCAGAGGACGTGTAATGAAAGGCTTGGGGGAAAGCTGGATTGTCCTAGAGGGGAATAGTTGCAGAAGATGAAAGAGATATAAATAGGGTGTTATAGGGAATCATATGGGGGTGCGTGCTGAGAGAGATCTCTTAACTGGTGGTAGCCAGAGGAGAGACCATATTAGGGTTTCATTTGCCACTGCTGTTTCTATGTCCACTCAAACTCTGGTACCAGGGCAAGAGTGCTACCCTCTGCATTGTGCCAGCTGTGCTGCATGGGAGTACCGAAAGCTAGGGATGCCAAGGCCTCCTGTGCCAGTGGATCTTTGGAGGATACAGGTGTGAATCTGTGGTTCTCTCCGACACCAGATAAGTCACATCACCAACATTTGCAGAGAGGAATATGATGGGTTAGGTATGGAAAAGATATTATTATCTTGGGAGGATGTTCATCTTGCTCGATCCAATAAATAATGAGACTATGCCATGAATCCCGATAATTTGTAATGCGGTTGAGGGAGGAGGAATAGTTGGCTTGGCACTTAAGTGATAGTGTGGTGGCCGAGTACTGATGGGACTTCCTTCCCTTACCTTGTCCTCCAGACACGATTCAGGTCCTTTTTTATTTGGACATCCGGTGGTCAGGAGATAAATACTTCAATGAGAGGGACAAGGATTGGTCAAATAACTTGGGTTTATTAATAATGCGGTAAAGATAATTTTGGTAAGCCACCGCCCCACTGACCCCTTCAACTCAATGGTAATGACAAAATATTCATTTGATCAACATAGAGCACAATAGCATTTAACATATAATAATAAATCAATTTTCAGGTAAATCACTTAACATTAATATTCAACTAAAACATTTGGTGCACCAATATTATCTTGGTAACGTTACCATATTTTACACTCAGTCCTGGGCTGAACTGTGCACAGGAATTTAGTAGAAGTGCTGCACGTGGTTGGGGCCCATAAATTACTTTTTCACGCCAAATAAGCTGATGATCTTTTGTATTGCACAGTCTCTTTTGTGTGTAATCACAGACCTCTCTATTCTCTCTCCTCTCACACTGTTCTCAGTACATAGCTCAGTCTGTTTAGTGTGATGTCACAGATCTCTATACTGCTTATTTGTTTTCAGTACTTTCCTTTTTACTCACACCTCTCTTTGGCTCACTTCTTATCTTCTTCTCTTCTTACACTTACTTCACTTTTAATCTGCTTATATATCACTTTTTTCCGATTTTCATTCTGTCCCTATTTTTCTCTCTCAGTCTATGCAGACACAGGGATCTCTCTCAGTCTATGCAGACACAGGGATCTCTCTCAGTCTATGCAGACACAGGGATCTCTCTCAGTCTATGCAGACACAGGGATCTCTCTCAGTCTATGCAGACACAGGGATCTCTCTCCCTCAGAAGTCTAGAACTTTCCTCTTCCCACTGCCTTCTGGGAGTTCACAGTTATTACCAAAGTTAGTGGACTTGTTGCTATGCCACACACTCCTCCTTCCTGTTACTCCCGGCAACCACCAACCACTCCCAACTGTCACTTCTCCCTCAAGAAAATATTATTATTATTTTTTTTTAATCTTTATAAACACTTTTAACAATTAACAAATTAAATTAACAAATTAAAAACATATAGATACACCCCAGGGTACTCAGATTTTGGGGCACCACAATAGGGTACACATTTTTTCCTTGTTGGGTCACTTGGCAAAGTAAAAATAAGTTTATTCAACAGTATATCAAACATTGGGGGTGATCAGGCACCCATAGAGCTGGCACATATGCAGTAGAGAATCTTTGTATTGAAGTGTAAGGGAAAATTACTGCATATTTATAGTCACAGTAATGTGAGTAGAGAAATTAATCCATGGTTCAAGTGTATTTCCAGTAGGGTTTACAGAACAGTCGTGTACATACCGGCATACAAACATACAAATAGTTCATATACATGCTTGCAGATTTTATTGTGCAGCATGAATGTGGCCTGTTTGCAATCAGGCCATGCAGCATATTTTTTGTTTATGGTTTATACAATGATTAGTAATTTTATAGAAAAAATATTTTATTTATATCTCCTGAGCATGTGTAGTGGTTGTCTCAGGCGCCCACAGCATGGTTATGCGGGATGTAGTGCAGAGTATCTATCATGAATTTCCATGGCAAATCTGTCATTTTCATCAAGTATCCATGTGTTAATATAATTTTGTTATAGGCGCACTGTGCGAAACGGGTGATTTAACCCACGAGTCACCGTAGTGCCGGTACTTAAATTAAAGCTTGTATAAATGTTTTGTACATTACACATTAAACCTTTATGCAAGGTGCACCGTTCCAAAATTGCATTAATTTGTTTAACCCTTAAGGCGGCGGTTCCAAAAGTGTGCGCCGCGGCTCCCAGGGGTGCCGCGGTGCTGTCACTGGGGTGCCGTGGGCCAGCCAAAAAACAAAAAAAAAACAAAACAAAAACTTACCAATCCGCGCGGCGCCGGGACCCAGCAGCCTCCTCTCTCCCGCAGCTGTCACTGACGTCATTCAGTGACAGCTGCGGGAGAGGAGGCTGCTGGGTCCCAGCGCCACGCGAATTGGTAAGTTTCTGTCTTCTTTCTTTTTTTTTTTGCCTGGCGGAGGAGGAGGACAGATGGCAAAGGAGGAGGACAGAGGGCATAGGAGGAGGGGGACAGAGGGCAGACCAGGAGGACAGATGGCAGAGGAGGAGGGGGACAGAGGGCAGACCGAGGGCAGAGGAGGAGGAGGACAGATGGCAAAGGAGGAGGACAGAGGGCATAGGAGGAGGGGGACAGAGGGCATAGGAGGAGGAGGACAGATGGCAAAGGAGGAGGACAGAGGGCAGAGGAGGAGGGGGACAGAGAGCAGACTGAGGGCAGAGGAGGAGGAGGACAGATGGCAAAGGAGGAGGACAGAGGGCATAGGAGGAGGGGGACAGAGGGCAGACCAGGAGGACAGATGGCAGAGGAGGAGGGGGACAGAGAGCAGACCGAGGGCAGAGGAGGAGGAGGACAGATGGCAGAGGAGGAGGGGGACAGAGAGCAGACCGAGGGCAGAGGAGGAGAAGGACAGATGGCAGAGGAGGAGGAGGACAGATGGCAGAGGAGGAGGGGGACAGAGGGCAGAGGGTGGAGGGGGACAGAGGGCAGAGGAGGAGGACAGAGAGCAGAGGAGGAGGACAGATGGCAGACCAGGAGGACAGAGAGCAGAGGAGGGGGACAGAGGGCAGACCAGGGGGACAGAGGGCAGAGGAGGGGGACATATGGCAGAGGAGGAGGACAGATGGCAGAGGAGGAGGGGGAGAGAGGGCAGAGGAGGGGAATAGCGTGAGAGATGGCAGAGGA
Organism: Mixophyes fleayi; assembly: GCF_038048845.1. NCBI lineage: Eukaryota > Metazoa > Chordata > Amphibia > Anura > Limnodynastidae > Mixophyes > Mixophyes fleayi. Next base: position 48,179,457 of record NC_134406.1, on the reverse strand, counting down.
GGGGCCAGCGTGACAGAGGGCAGAGGAGGGGGCCAGCGTGACAGAGGGCAGAGGAGGGGGCCAGCGTGACAGAGGGGGCAACATGAGAGAGGGCAGTGTGTCTGGATGCAGAGGGGGCAGTGTGCCTGGTTGCAGAGGGGGTAGTGTGCCTGGATGCAGAGGGGGCAGTGTGCCTGGATGCAGAGGGGGCAGGGTGCCTGGATGCAGAGGGGCATTTTTGCATACAACTAAATAAGTATTTCTGTCGTGACCTAAATACTTATTACAACTTTTTGACCCAACTACTTCTAAAACAGGACTGTTCAGTAATTATTTTGGAGGGGTGCCTTGAAAAAATTTGGAGACTCTAAGGGTGCCGCGAACTGCAAAAGTTTGGGAACCACTGCCTTAAGGCATGGGACAGTAAGTTAAAACATTTCCCGCAGCTTATATAGGGGTGAAGGAATGGGGATCAGGCTACATTCAGTAATTACTTTTGTTCCTGGAAATATGGAATCACAAAGATTTCAAGTAAGATGAAGGTGTGATTCAGTGACTTTATTGCAAAGAATAAACTCTAATGAGCAGTGTTCTAAATACAACAGTTAAGTTTTCATTTATAAATTCTAAAATTTCATTTATAATTCAAAACCCTTTAAACTCTTAATAAAATTTCCCCCAAAAAATGCAGCGCTAGAAATATCTATACATATTAAATTCCTGCAGGATTAATCAAGGGATAGTCTCACATAGTCGAATAAATATAAAAATGATAGTATCTTTCCATCACTATACAAGCATGCAGTGATTACTCCTATTCTAAAAAAACAAGATTCCGACCCAAACTCTCTATCAAATTTCCGTCCCATCTCTCAGCTCCCGTGTCCCTCCAAGCTTCTAGAGAGACTTGCCTACACTCGCCTCACACGCTTCCTTTCCGCTAACAACCTGTTGGATCCTCTTCAGTCTGGCTTTCGTTCTCAACACTTCACAGAGACTGCGTTGACCAAGGTTGTCAATGATCTGATCACTGCTAAAACTGAACACCATTACTCTCTCCTAATTCTCCTGGATCTCTCAGCTGCATTTGACACCGTTGACCACTCTCTTCTCCTACAAACGCTGCAATCCCTAGGTCTTCAAGACACTGTTCTATCCTGGTTCTCATCCTACCTTTCTAATCGCTCTTTCACTCTTAATTTCTCTGGAGCCACCTCTGCTCTGCTTCCCCTATCAGTTGGAGTACCACAAGGCTCGGTGTTAGGTCCTCTGCTGTTCTCTATCTATACCGCTTCTCTTGGAAATCTAATAAGTTCCTATGGCTTTCAGTATCATCTCTATGCGGATGATACCCAAATCTATCTATCCTTTCCTGATCTCTCGACATCTGTGTTGTCCCGTGTAACCGACTGTCTTTATGCCATTTCATCTTGGATGTCCTCTCGCCAACTCAAACTTAATCTTTCTAAAACAGAGTTAATAATATTCCCACCCACCAACAAGAGCATACCTGACATTTCTATCTCTGTTGATAACATGACCATAAATCCCACCCCACAAGCTCGCTGCCTAGGTGTAATCCTTGACTCACACCTATCCTTTGTTCCCCACATTGACTCTATATCTAAATCCTGCTACTTACATCTAAAGAATTCGCACATATCTCACGCAAGACACTGCAAAAACCTTAATTCATGCACTCATCATCTCCTGCATTGACTATTGCAATTCCTTCCTTACTGGTCTTCCCAAGAACAGACTCAAACCTCTACAATCTATTTTGCACGCTGCGGCAAGACTGATTTTACTTGCAAATCGTTCTTCCTCTGTTGAATCACTCTGTATGTCTCTACACTGGCTGCCTGTTTTGTACCGAATCCAATATAAAATACTTTACTAACCTATAAGGCCATCAACAAAGCTGCACCAACATACATCTCCTCTCTTGTCTCAAAATATCTCCCAACTCGGCAACTCCATTCTACACAAGATCTGCGTCTCTCATCCACCCTCATTACATCCTCCCATTCCCGGTTACAGGCCTTTTTTCGGGCTGCACCCACTCTATGGAATGCTCTCCCTCGCACAGTAAGACTCTCCTCTGGTCTACAAACTTTCAAGCGTTCTCTGAAAACTTACCTGTTCAGACAAGCTTATAATATTCCTCAGCCACCCTCTTAACCTCGCTACCTTTAGCCTGTTACACAATTTCACACAAGACAACTACCCCCTGACCAACATTGTTGTGTGACGGGATCATTTAGCTTATGAGTCACTTTTACCTTTGCAGTCTGGCTGGGCCAAAATGCATAATGTAGACTTAACCTCATGTGTCAATCTCCCATTGTCCCATAGATTGTAAGCTTGTGAGCAGGGCCTTCTCACCTCTTTGTCTGTTTTACCCAGTTTGTTTATTAGTTTATTATGTTTGTCCCCAATTGTAAAGCGCTACGGAATATGTTGGCGCTATATAAATAAATGATGATGATGATGATGATTTATTGTATCAAATGAATACAAAGATAAATTACAAATCAAAACTAAAACAGCCTTAAAAAAATAAATAATAACATGTAAAAACAATCCAGAGATATTATAATAAAGTAGACAGGAATGAATGCTACTAAAAAATTTATAGAGTACCTAAGAAATCCTTATTGGTATATCACTGTGGGCCCACAGAAAAAAAAGCATTTGGTTCAAACAAAGTAGCGACAATCTTTATCCCAAACGAAAGTTGATATAAATGTATCAAACCAGACAAAAAAATAGAAGTAGATAAATCCAATAAATAGCGTATAACACAGGCAATGGAAGAAACCTATATAAATGTAAACTTCTCCGGAAATTAATAGTATTGTAAAAAAGCTGTCCAGACTCACCGATAACTGATCCAAAATAGGCAGTCTGATGGTAAATAAATAAGACAGGAGCAAGGGCATTAAAGTGCAGATGGACGGTAGTAAGCAAAGATGTGTAAAACAGCTGGGACCATACGGGAAAAAACGGACGGCAGTTCTCATCTGTCGTGCCGGTACATTCACTCGGATCCCAATTGCGCCAATATTCAATGCAAAGAAACCTTTGAGTCAAAAATAGACCCGTAGTGTAGACTCCGTCCTCACCGAAAAATGCTCCCCGCACTGATAAAATCCATGCACATATGTGGAATGATGAGACTAGCTGGCCAGCAACAACGGGATGTACACTATGTTTATAACTCCATTGGCAATCACAACCTTAATGTTTAAATTTGTAGAATGACAATGTCTATAATCTAGTGACTAAGCCTTGTGTCTGTATGTTGTGTGCTATGTATTTTTCCATGACTCTAAAATTGTAAACTTTTTTTTGTATAATTTGTTTGTTCATTTGTTGTTGAATTTAATTTAAAAGGGCTTCTCCTATGCTTAGGACTATTACAAATATTTTTTTTTGGGTGGGGGGCACATTGATTTTTGTGTTATAGCATAATTATTTTTTATTAGACTGAATTTTCTCAATTCTCTATCATTTGAGATATTTTATTGAAAATCAATTACTATCCAGATCTATTAAGAAACTCCATCTTTTAATCTATAAAGCTGTAACACAATAGTAAGCATGGTATGTTTAATGTAGCAAACACAATGAATAAATCGGCCTATATATCATTGCTTGAATTACTAATCAAAAGTGGGTTTTGGTGCCTAGCATAAAAATGATTTATACTATAGCATTTTCCATCTCATGTGAATGAAAGTCTGAACCTGCATTTCATTTAATTTTATGGCTACTATATATCAAATTAATTGCTATACTGAGATTACAGAGGGTGAATTAAGCTTAATTCACATATTTCGCAATTATATTTTTTGCAAGAACAAATCTGACAAACACAATTTCACAAAGGCATATTAAAGTCTGTTCCATTTTTGATGACAACAAAAATTATTACTGTTGTGGCAGCTGGTTTCCTATGGCATTTTATAAAAACTGATGTGTTTTGTAGGATACCTAGAAACAAATGACATTATATGCATTAGCATGTCCTTTGTTTTTCTTTTATCACTGTTAATAATTACATACATTTGATGGCAAACTGTAAATACAACAATGGAAATACTGTAATCTCCATTAGTGACACCAGTAGGTCAGGAACTATAGTCGGATTAGTCAAGGTCTTCACATTTACCATTACCTTAGAAGTAGACGTGTTCACTGGTACTCAGTTGACCCTTGTGCATGCAGCAAGGAATCCGGGTCAAATTCAATTAGTCAAAACGATAGCAAATAAGCAAGCAGAGGTCATAAACAGGTAAAAGTTCAAGGCAGGTGTCAGGGGTCAATGGATAGGAGATGAAGCATAAGTCGGCAACAATATTTTCACACAAACAATTCCATCCAGGTCAGAATGCAGGATTATTATAGGCATCAAATAATGCCAGGTCTTATATAGATTTTATGTGTCAATTGGGGTGCTCTGCCATACTTGCCTACTTTATACAGTATATCTCCCAGAAGGGAGGTGAATGGCAAGTGCAGACAGGGAGTGAGGTGCCGTGATTCGCATCATTTTAGCTCTGCCCCCATGGTGAAATGATGCGATTGTGTCATTTCATTACAGGTACGAGGCCAAAATAAAGTTATTTGCCGCAAATCGCGTCATTAAGGCCCCTGTCCCACCCACGTCACAATGAAGTGGACAGGATGTGGAAGAATGGCTTACTCTCCCTGGAGTCTGGAAGACCTGCAGGAAACTTAGGAGACTTCCGGACATTCCGAGAGACTAATCAAGTATGTGCACAGCATGATCTGAGAGCACGTTTCTGTCCACTCAGTGATGACAGGTTCAAGACATGCCAGAGATGATAAGCGGACAATTGGGAGTAGGTACATTACAATTAGGGAAACTTAGGTTTCTCCAGATATTTCTTATAAAATATTTTTTTTTCAAAAATTCTGTGAGAACATGTTTGGCATGAGCCCAACATGTCCCCTGAGAAAAAGATCCTCTCCAATGGTTAAGATATTAAAAACTATTACAAAACTTTCAGGAGTCTAATATCTAGTATATGGTGAAGGTCATGTGATTAAAATAGAGTGTGATTCAACACATTTTAAAAAGAGAAACATGAAAGTCACTTTGCAGGTATTTGGTATATGAAGACGATAAGTGACAGAATTGATTTTTTTCCCATAATGTCATGTATCACCCCTTTTCCCACTTGGGTGTGTGTACTGATTTCGGTGTCCTGTCTGTATATAAACTTTTACCTTGTTTCTTTCATTTTGCAGTGCCTCCACCTTAGTCAGGTTTCCGTAAGATCTTCGTGGGCTAATGTACTTTGAATGAGCAAAACCAGAGGGAGACTAAAGAACCCCCTTACTTAAGACCACAGACACATGCAAATGAAATAGCAATACACCCGGCTGGACTTTAGAAGCCACACCAGCACGTTTATTAATGTTCCATGGACTCCTAAAGCTTTTATGTGTCTAAAATACAGTATATCTCTTTAAATCAAGCAGTGGTTTAAGGGTAACTTTGGGCACAGCAAACAAATAAACAGCAATTTAGATACACACATTTCTACTATATCAAATTGTCTCTCTGTCTGTCTACCCCACCCCTTAGATTGTACGCTCCTCTGAGCAGGGTCATCTCTCCTCCTGTCCTCACCACTCTTAACTCGGCTCTCCAGCTACCTAGCCCTCCTCCTCGAGGACCCTCTTCCCCCCCATCCCCTCTCGCTCCTTCCTCCCCCCTCTGGGGGTTTCCCTGTCATCCGGGCCCTCCCTCTCAGGCTCAGCCGTATGCAGGACCTTCCCCTCTCCCCTCCCCCGCCCCTCTAGCTGTGCTTTGAGCTCACCGAGTTACTGTGCTTATTGTTTACTGTACTGTGCTGTCTTACCTTGTATTGTAACTTTGTTTGTCCCTGTACGGCGCTACGGACACCTAGTAATACTAAATACACTTTATACATGTCTCACTTGTTATATATCACTAAGCGATACCTCTAACCCTTTTAATTGCTATCCTGCACTATTACACTAGCCACAATACTTCTCATTAGCAATATCCATTAAAGTATATAACAATTGCTCCAATTTCACTAACACGGATCATACAAAAGCATTTTTATAATAAACATATGAGTGCAATTATGCAGTCTTTTTAGCAGGTAGTAGTAATACAGATCTCTTATTCTCCTTCACAGAACAACAGGCATTACAATTGCAAATAGCACATGGCAATGTCACAGTTATCTGTATTCCTTAACATCAGCTGAACACATGTAATTTCACACAGCAGCACTGTGTAATTTTCCTCCTTTCCACAAAACATTTACTTTCTTCTGATGATTTAGAAAAGCACACTGTCTTGCCTGTACTCCCAATTCAATAGGAATGCAGAACCCAAGTAATACAGACGCTGTTCCCTTTTTCCTCTTAAGCATAAGCATACAGTCCCTTTAGTAAACGCTGGCTCCACAACTAACGGTTATAATGCTTTCCCGCAGATAAATAATAGGATCCTAGAGTTTTGGTACAATTATTCTCAATTTAGACTCAGTCTCTCTCACCTACCTTTCCCTACACTTCACCCTTGTCACTAGATCACAGTCCTGCAAAAGGGTTTTACAAATACTCTTCAAGTGTCCCCACCTGTTCCCTACCTGACTAGTAACAAAAATACTCAGGCCAATAACAAGGTAAAAATGGATTACTTATCCCCACTGGTCTCCAGCATCTGTGTCCAAAATGGCTCCTCTCTGCTCAGGTGTCTGATAAGCTCTCCCACTCTCCACTGTAGAGTCTTTTCCACTCTCTCATGGTGTCTCTCTCTCCTTAATCCCTCTGTCTCTCAGACTTCCATTACTCTCTCTCTTACAGGCTGTAGGGGACTCCCTCAGAATGTCTGACTCACTGAGTGTTTCTCAGAATCTCCAACTGCTGTATGTAATGGCTCCTTCACACACTCTCCCCACGACACCCTGGAAGATGTTCTCTGCCAGCAGGGGAGGTATCTAAAGTGCATTTACGGGCCTCCGGCGATACAGTTATATGACCGATAAATTTATGACCAAATTTAGCAGATAGCAAATGAAGAGGGATAGTCTAACCAAACAACCAAATCCTATCTCCAACTTTAAAGTTGGGTGCTTGTCTTCTTCAAAGATCAGTGAACCATTTCTGTTTAGAAACAGCATGATGTAAATTGGATCAAATTTCTTCATGATTGTCTGCCATGTCACTATCTGCGAAATCAGCATTTGGAACACTTCAGTATGCAGAAGAAAAAGATCTGTGGAGTGTTTGCCTTAAAAACAAAACAGTGCAAGAAAAAGAGTGAGGTGAATTATTCTACCTGATCAGACTGATGATCTGAAAAATGACATCTTAAAAATTCTAAGATGTGATTGGTTCTTTTTGATTGACTGTTACTTGCCAGATGTTTTGCGAAGGAAAAATATAAACTGATACCAATGGAAATTGCAGATCGCTTTACAAATATTTGAATATAAACTGAGTTCCCCTGTCGGAGGCAATATTAGTGGGAATACCATGTTATTTGAATACTCGATGAACAAACAATAATGTCAGTCGTCTGGCAGAAGGAAAATGTGTTAAGTAAATGAAGTGGTATATTTCACTAATGTGACTCACAATGACCAAAGTGACGTAATAATCTCTAGAAATAAGTTAGTCTCGCTCTCTCTCTCTCATGATGATTTATTTCTGGCAAATTTTGCAAGCATATATAAATGCTTTAGCATCTGTTTTATACGTAAACCATCAGTACTGCTCTAGAAAAGTAATCTAATGGTCTTATTTTCCCAGGATGTCCCATTAGTTTGGAATCCTGAAGTCCTTTTACGATGGATAATCCAATGTCAGGTAGAACAGGGTGAGAGTTTTTTTTTTGAAGGAACATCAGTTTGAGTCTGTAGTCTGGTCAAGTGCTATTATCTGAAAGGATTAGAAATATTTCAGAGTTCTTAACAATTTCTAGTAAGAAGTTACAAGAAAAAAGAAAACAAATGTATAGTGCCGAAGCAAGAAATTCAATCATTCTCACAAAAATAACTGTTAAAGAAAAAATATTAATCTTAATAATAATAACATTTACTATCACCATCAATACATTGCGAATAACATATATAATTTTAGTGCACCAAATATGGACAAAGCAGGTTAAAATATCTGAAAAGGATATGAGATACCCAACTATAACAAAACCCAGAAGAGAGTTTTGTGAACTGACGCATTTCATCACTAACAAATTATTTCTTTGGAGTAAACCATAATTATGGAAAATAAGTCCAAGAGAACAATGAGCTTGTTTGCCGCGGTGTGAAAATATTTAAGCTACATTGAAGCCAATTACCAAATGTGTTCACCTGTATAGCTGAAGCTGTGATCAGATCGAGCCAATTAAAAAATCTGCTAGACTGTTTAAATGGTGATGTATTATATATAAAGATCAGTAGACTGTCCAGTAATGCATTTGGACACCCCTGCACCAATTGGGATGAAACCAACGCAAGGTGGTCTACTTGGATCTTGGCCAGGTTTTAGGGGGATCATGGTTCCTGTTTAGATCCCCCATTGGTGTATGCTGGGCAGGACTTTAACCCAGGGAGCCTATTCTGAGCCTGCATTCGGACAACACTGCACTGATTGGGATGAAACCAATGCAAAGTTCTCCAGTTAGATCCTGGACAGGTTTTAGGGGAGTTAGGGTCCCAGTAGGACCGGAACTCATTAATATGGATGAAAACCTCACAGACTGGTATCATTGGATCCCAGAAGACATACTAGGGTGTTAAAGTCCCGGTCGGACCTCCTGTTGGTGTACGCTGGGGAGACTTTTGAACTGGGAGGCCGATTCTGGGCCTTCCACTGGATGGATTTGGATGACATTTAATATACTAACAAAAATGACACTGGACAGCCACCTCAGGGGTGTGTTGGAAGAGCTGCTAATTATTTTAAAAAAAGTTGACAGATACATCCAACTCATTGATAACTTAGTGACTTTAAGATTTAAACTCAGGCAACTTCAGCTAGTAACTCTCTCTCTCTATAATATATATATATATATATATATATATATATATATATAAAAGCATATATATATATATACATGCATATATATATATATATATATGCACATATATATATATATATATATATATATATATATATATATATATACACACACATTGTGAGAAAGTACACCATTCACAGGAATGGGACACAGGTATGCTGAACCATTTAGCTGTTTATTAGCAGTTGTCAGGATCCAATGCTGGTTCATATCAAGTAACAGTACACAAAAATCCCCACCACCTACATCTGGCTAGACATTACTTCCCTGTCTGCTCGCCCGCCACTTACTGGCATCGGTGGTTCCACCCACACATACAGGCAGTGTGCCGGATATAATTAAGGAACTTAAGAAGTTTCTTATTTAAGTCTCCTATGCAAAACCATGTTACAATGCAAGGGGTGAAAATTAGTTTTCTGTTTTGCACATAAGTTAAATACTGACTGTTTTTTCATGTAGCACACAAATATCAACTTTAAATTTCAGTGTACAAATAAGCTATCAAGTATTTGTGTGCTACATGAAAAAACAGTCAGTATTTAACTGTTTTTGTCCAGGACTTAAATAAGAAACTTCTTAATTTAAGTTCCTTAATGAATCAGGCCCCGTGTCTTTATCCTCCACCCCAAGCACTACAACAAATCACAGCAAACCAATCACACCCATATGGAACATGTGTGTGTGTGTGTGTGTGTGTGTGTGTGCAGTGTCCTAGTCTTGGGGACCAGTCTGCAAATGGATCCTGTAAAGGTGGAATCCATCCTCAACTGGCCACAGCCTTGCTCGCTTAAACCCACTGAGCTGTTCATCGAAGTTGCAAACTACTAACGTCAATTCATCAAACAATTTTCGTACCTCTTTGCCCCTATTACAGCTTTGACCCGCAAAGGAGTCTATTGCAAAGCCTGGCCTCAGGACACTGTTTCTGCTTTCAATACTCTTAAGGAGGCCTTTATTTCTGCTCTAGTATTTAAACAGCCTGACCAAGGGAGACATTTTTTTCTGGAGGTAGATGCCTCATCTGTTGGAAAAGGGGCTGTTTTATCCCTAAAAACCCTTCTGGATACTTTGAACCTTGTGGGTTTCTCTCTAAAAAATGATTTAAGTGCAAGAGAAATTATGGGATAGGCAATAAGGAGCTTCTAGCCATTAAGAACGCTCAGGAGGAACGGTGTTACCTCTTGGAGGGGGCTCAGCATCCTGTGGTGGTGGTGGTGGTGGTGGTGATGACTGACCATAGGAATCTAACCTATCTACAGGAGGCACAATGCCTTAAGCCCCGCCAGACTCGCTGGTCTCTTTTCTTTTCTCGTTTTCAGTAAATACCTACCGCCCTGGTTCCAAGAATATCAGAGCTGATGCATTGTCTAGATCCTTTGATAATTCCGACTCCCTGGGGCATCCTCATACCAAGACAATTCTCAGTCCTGTTCAAGTGGTGGCCATAACTAATTCTTCAGTGAAGTCTCCTCCTCTGGGACGCTCTTTGTGAGTCCTCATCTCCGTCGCAAACTTTTAACTTGGGCTCACGATTTCAAATTTGCTGGTCACCCGGGCTACAAGAAGTCTGTTGCCCTCCTCTCCAGATACTATTGGTGGTCCTTTCTTGGTTCAGATGTCCGTCAATATGTACAGGCTTGCGGCACATGTGCACGTTACGAGGTTCCCAGACAATGTCCTCCTGGTATTCTTCTCCCACTTCCGATCCAAGACTCCCCCTGGACCAGTGTCACCATGGACTTTATTACTGAACTTCCCTGAAGTCATGGCTACAATACTATCTGGGTTGTTGTAGATAGATTTTCTAAAAAGGCTCATTTTACACATTGTAGAGGACTACCCTCGGCCTCAGAGCTTGCACAACTATTTCTGAAGAACATGAAATAATCTCGGATCGTGGATTCAATTTGAGGCAAAGTTTTGGAGAGCTTTTTGTGGAAACCTTGGAGTCAACCTCAAATTCTCCTCTGGATATCATCCCCAGACGAACGGACAGTCCGAACATGTTAACCAGGACCTGGAATGCTTTTTGCGATGCTTCTCATCTGAGCATCAATCCTCTTGGCGTAACCTTCTCTGCTGGGCGGAGTTTGCACACAATAATCTAGTGCATTCTTCTACAGATTTCTCTCCATTTTTCACTGTCTATGGCAGACATCCAGTACCCCCTTCTGTACAAGAGATTCCTTTCTCATCCGTTCCTGCTGCAGACTCTCTTACACGTAATCTTTCTCAAATTTGGTCCCAGATCCAAGCAAGACTTTCGGAGGCCTCCCTGTGTTATAAAGGCGCTGCTGGTCGCCATTGTAGGAACCTTCCTGTACTAAAGGTTGGAGATCATGTATGGTTATCCACTCGAAACCTCAGAATCTGTGTTCCCTCATTGAAATTAGCTCCATGCTTTATTGGTCCCTTTTTTATTTCACAAGTTATCAATCCCGTCTCTTATAAACTTTCCTTACCGCCTTCTCTCAAGATTCATAACCCTTTCCTCTGGTCCTCAACAATTTTTTCAAGGAACCTGTCACACCTCCTCCCATCAAGACTTCTCTTGGAAATGAATATGAGGTAGAGAGAATCTTGGAGGTTCGTTCTCTTCATGGCAAGGCCCAGTTTCTAGTACATTGGAAGGGCTACGGCCCAGAGGAGAGATCCTGGGTGGATGAAGTTGACCTCCAAGCTCCTCGTCTCCTTGCTGAGTTTCTGGATAGAGGCAATCCTTCTTTAAGAAAGAGAAGGGGAGGGGGTACTGTCAGGCGAAAATAGAACAATGGTTTATTCTATTATACTGTTGGGCTCCAAGATCCGGGTGGCAAGTCAAAACAGAGTGCCCGGGAAATAGGTGCTGGGGAGAACACTGCACAGCTGTAAATCGTTGATTTAGCCTGCTACTGTTGTATACCTGTTCTTTAAAAACCTTCCTTTTCCTGTGCTGGTTGTTGTTGTATCTCTGCTAGCGTGTGTTTTCCTCTATTGCTCTCTGCTTGGATAGTTTGGATTTTGACCTTGGCCTGGATTTTGGGACTTTGCTGAAAGTCTGCATACCTTGACCTTTGGGCTATATTTTGGCCTTTGCTAGAACCCAGCCTGCCCTGACTTTAATTTTGGATTTGACTTCTATTGCTCACCACTCTTTCTAGACTTTTGATGGACACTGGTGCTCTATTTCCTTGGGCCTCCCTGTGTCATGATCTAACCCCCATAATACTTGTCAACCTAAGCCTGTACTTCCTAAAGCTTAAAACATGCGCTACCCAAGTATTGATAATCAAATAGCACTCTATAAGAATGCTGGCTGCTATGGGTGAAGACCACTGTAAGCAGGTTATGCAGGTCTTAGAGGTGGCATACCAGTATTGGAAAAGTTTGCTCCTAGTACAGAACCTCTTTCGTGATGCCTTGATTCATTAAACTAGGTCTGCAGCCTTCACCACCGCAACACCGGGCTGGTGGGCCTTTCAGGATAAATAGGGGCTCAGGAGTGTCCATCCTTCTTCCCATACTGCCTAGCAGTGAGCCAGGTGATCCCATTTGTGGGCTTACCTATTGCTGATAAATAACACAACAGTCGGGTCCACAAATCACATGGCTTTCCTGCCGCTATACTATAAAAGCAAGTGAGAGATCCGCCAGGTTACAAGATTAACTGCAATAGATGACTGGAGAGAAGAACCCCAGTGACCGGACCTTCCCGCCAACAGAAGCGGTGGAATCACAGGGTCACTTTGGAACCTGCACTGCCGGCTGGCAATTATAGGGGAGCATCACCTCATTTTCTAGACACATTCACACTCAAGTAGAGCACCCTCCAAATCCAGCTCAAGCTCAATATACAGTGCAAGTAAACTCTTTAGAAAAAGTGAAACTGGTAACATGAACTCAGTAATGCAATGAGAGACATTTTATTGTAGTCCTTTATCTGCAGTATATAAAATCTTTACCTGAAAGAGACAGGCTCCAGTAGCCATTTTGTTGTAGCCCATTACAGTAAAGAGCTCTTCATGCGACTAATCCTAACAAGGTGCCAATATTAATACCACCTATTGAAGTATAACTACAGTCTCTCTAAACAAACATAAATTGTTCTATCTACAAAAACGTAGTTTGACTCTCTCAATACACCCCATAATGTATTAAAACTAAACGCTGTTCTTCTTTACGTCAAGTACTGGACATCTATACTCAAGGAAAGGGGCCGTTATACAACCATGAGCCTACCAAGAGGGCACAATTCTAGAAGTAGTTTTGCCACCAGTATTCCCTATTCTATTCCCCTCCACCCCCCTCTTCACTGAGTTATCCTTCTTTGTGCTGAATATTGCAAACATCTTAGAGCCAATATGTTGCAGCAAAGTAAAAAAATGTATCCAATTCCATATAGCCTAATGCCTCAACAAGTTGTAGATATTAACCGCTGACCAGTATTCGCAAGATTCCTCTTTTCCCATTGCCCAACTGGACGTGGAATTAAGAGCTGGCATACAACAAGTCATAACTAAAATGTTGTCCTTATAATTAAATTGGTGCAATTGATTATTTTAAATCTGAAAATTATTTGCTTGGTTCTAGAAAAAGGAGAACCTGGGTCAGAAGCCAAATCGGAGCAAATCGGAGCAGACTGGAATGCAGGTACAATGCTGGAGTAGAGGGAAGACCAAATACTGTGTAAGTAAAGGAGCCAGGAGGGTTAATTGACAGCGATGGTGACGTCACACACCGCCGTTGGGACAAAACTAGCCTCTTGTTGCCTAGCAATGGGACGCGCTTATGAGATGTGGCCGGAACTGCGACCTGACGCGAAACCATCAGAAACAGGTGACCGCCCCTGTGCCAGAGCTAAGAGGCAGAGACGGCACTTGACAATAACTAGGACAAAGGAAGCCTTACAAAGAGGCTAAACTTGTGTGAAGGGAAACTGGAGGAAGGTGGAGAGAGAGAAGGGAGTTGCTTAGGATAGGGCAGGTTAACAAACGGAGATAACGGGTTGAGTGGAAGGGGCAGATGGAGAGTAAGAAAGGAATTGTCTTAGGATGGTGTGGGGTAGGCATATATGATAAGGTTTCGAGTGAGAGCTTGAAAGATTTGAGGTTGAAGATGAGTAGTCAGATGGGACAGGGAGTTCCAAATGTGGTAACAGCTCGGGAAAAGTCTGTTTTTTCTTATTGTAAATTTGCAATGTTTCCTCTCCCATCCTCCCCTTCCCTCTTGTCCTGTTTCTTCTCTTTCTGGCTCCTTACCCCCGGCGTGCCCTCTCTTCTCCCCCACCTCTTTCTTTTTATTATTCCTTACCTCCCATCTTCACATTACACCCCCTTGTTCCCTGCCCCTTTCCCCACACAACAATGGTGATGGCCCTATTTTTGAAAAGCAAAAATTACCTTCCATCTGCTCCCATTGAGTGATATCGCTCCCAAGTAAACGCACTCACCCACCCTACATGCTCCTTTATTTTATAAAATACACTTTGAAACTTTAAACATTCACAGTGCTGGACTCTTCTAAGGAATAATATCATATCTGTTTTACCCAGTTTGTTCATTAGTTTACTATGTTTGTCCCCAATTGTAAAGCGCTACGGAATATGTTGGAGCTATATAAATAAATGATAATGATGATGATGATGATAATATGGCACGTAACATCATGTATCAAGCTCCTATATTTCTATAAATTGCAAGCTTGAGAACTGTACCCACTTACCTATTTGTCTGCTAATAAAAAATATATTTTGTTTTATTACTCTGTTTGACTCCATTTGTAAAGCACTATGGCGTATGCTGCTACTATAAAAGTAAATGTTAATAAACCATAATAATCATGAAGATTTTCCACCAAAAACCGGGCCAGGTAATCTGTAAAAATGTAAAACATCTGGGGCATTACAAAGACCAAACAGCATAACTAGATATTGATGATGCTGGTGTTAGAGGCTTCAATTCATCACCCTACATATTACGTATTAAATTATATGCACCACTGTGATCCAATTTGGTAAAGATTTCTAAATATCTTGGTTTACTCAACTCAGGGATTTCAGCAGAATGTTGGTCAAGTAAACAACAGCAGAATCCTTACCTGTGTCAGAGAGCCTAAAGTGGCTTCTAGGGTGGAAGACCAATCTGAGTCATTATTAGAGGTGTGCCGTGGATTCATGATGCCCGGAGCAAGCTCTTGCTACAGCCACCTCCAAGTACTGAGGGATTGTGGCCAGCCTACGGAGAATATGGAACCGTGCAAGACAGGCAGCATTTATCTAGCTCCAGTGCACGGTCTGGGCCCTACCCCCATGGACTGACTGACAAATGTGTAGCCTGGGGGGCGAGCACAAAGCATTGGCCCATAGTGCATTAGCAGCAGCCCATCACTTGCAGTGGTTTTAGGTACCAGGCACCTGGTGGAAGTTCCACTTTAAGTGTATTATGTGACTAACTGTATGCCAGTGTAGCCTTTGTCTCTCAAGCTATTTTGAAATAACAAGTTCCAGCTTGCCATCTGCCAGGACATGCAGTGCCTTGTAGTACCACAACACTGAAGAAACAGAGGTCAGGGGCGGGCTGGGCCGGGGGGCAGGGGGCTCAGTCTGACAGCTATTTGCCCCCCCTGTTGAATACAATATTTAATATATATTTTAATCGGCCGCATCACATGACACGCGAAGCGGCCGCGTCATCAACGATGCGGCCGCATTGCGTGTCATGTGATGCGGCCGCCTGTGCGCCCCCCGGGCTGAACTTTGCCAGACCGCGCCTTACAAAGGTACTAATAATAATAGTGTCGCCTCTGTATCCACATAGGAAGCTTGCATTGCATTACAAAGTAAATATGCTATGTGATTCCAAGTCTGATATTTAATGTCTCTCTACATAAAAGAAGACATCTCTTAAGAACTACAAAATGATTTAGAGGGAATTTAAAAACAAAAAAAGTTAAAAATAGATCCATTTTTTTTTTTACTTTTTTTAAAAAATGGGGAAGCCTTTGCTGGTGAACTCTTACCGCTGTCAGGGAGCGGTGTATTTGGAAATGTGGCTACGTCTAACTAGACCGCATCTTGTAGGGTCATGCTACAGTACTTGTGTGCATGCTCCTACTGTAAAGAACTTGCACTCTCTCACCCCCAATCCACCTCTACAAGTGTTAGGGGATGCAAGTGCAACTTACATGAAACTCAAAATCCAACATGCACAATGCTGCATAGTGGAGTTTTGTAACATGCATTTGGACATGCAGCTGCAAATTAGACCTTCAGTAGTCACCAATTTCAGCGTGGTGTGATGACATGGTTTGTGTCATCATGGCCTGTCCGCAACCACCATTAAGGGAGGCAACCACCATAACAGGAGAATTTCTTGCTACCCTGCAATCTCAGAGGTCCATTTGATTGAGTTTGGAGTCTCCCAGATATTCCGGGAATGTAAGCAATTATATATAGAGATATATATATGGAGATTATATATAAGAGATTTCCAAGTTACAGTATGCAAATAAGCCACAACAAAAGGAGAACACATTTTTGAGTAATGCCACTTACATGCTAGCCCTTCAAGGCAATGTCCTATACAATGGGCTTTTACAGCATGGCATGGGCTTATGCTGCCATAGGACATCCCCTACAGGCAACCTATTTTGGCCTTATTTGGTTAACTCAGTGCAGGATAGGTTGGTCTGGTCAGCATGTAAAATCCCTTATTGACCATCTTTATTTGAACAACTTAGTCTGCAATCAGGAGGCTAAACAAGGCTGAAATTGCCTGTCTGTGTGTAATCGTCCTGTGTCATGCTCTAAATACCCAGTGTGTGTTACATTGACTGGAAGGGCTTCCCTGTAAATGTTTGCTTACAAAAATTACAATATAAAGGATTAGGGTTTCCAGATCAGCCACTTAAAATGGGGCTCCATTCACAGGGCCGTCATTCAGTGTCTGTACTGCAGTAAGGTTAAGCTGCTGAATGCAGCTTAAACTGCATATGAAATAGGCTTAAATGATTTATATGGGGACAGACATGTCAAATGCAAGAAGTGACGTTAAAGGATATGTCCACCCACAAGTACATTTTCAGTGTCCAGCCTCTTCCCACCTCTCCTACTAATAAGCAGAATTGTGGGTGCTCCAAGGGACCCGTACAGTACAGGAGTCCTCACACACCGGAGTCCTCACCACATCCTCTTGTATGACAACAAAGCAGGAGGTTTAAAAAGTGATGCTGCTCTGTTTGCAATTAATCTTCTCCCTGTTTTTGTGAGCAGATGATTGTGAACAGCTCCCTGCCATGGGATACTTACTGAAGGGGAAGTAGTGACTGAAAATATGCTTTATGGGTGGACCTATCCATATGGACCTACAATATTTTCTTGCATTTAACATCTATCCTTGCATTCCCTGTTTACTTATTCATAGAGATTATAAGCCCTTTCCTTTTCTATCTATAGAGGGGGGGGGGAGTTGCTGTACCAGGGCCCCAAATTCCTCTTGGCGGCCCTGTACTTGATTTGTCAATTTTGGTTCCAAACAGTATTGCTAACCAGAGAAGAGCTATATCCTGGAAGATGATTTATAGTACATCCCAAATCGGGTCATATATATTGTATAAGAAAAAGGGAAGTGGGATTTCGATTCCAGAAAATAAACAACTGAAATATATAATACAAATATCCATTTCAATAGATACATACATTACTGATTTAGCAATAGCCGGCTTACTTTGGCAAAAAAAGCAATATTTGCTTCATCAAAAAGGGATATATTTAGTATACTGTATATAACATTACTGTGACGTAGTGATCATTTGGATTGGGTTGCACAGAATTCTAAAGGATAAAATAAATAATAAGTACTGACGGGACGGGGGGCGAGGTAACATGAGGGTGCTGTCAGCGACCCTTCCCTAGATTTGACGCTTTTATCCCGAACAATCACTTGTCCTGGAAACATTACTGCATTTATTCATGGAGGAAGCAGATGTTGTATATGCACAAGAAGCTGACCATGCTGCTGTGTCTTAGTTATCCAGTGTCCCTCTGTATTTAAAGTGCATCACATTAAAATTACTTTCAGTATACATGTCAGGATGTAGATTGTAGAACACTAAGGTCCATATAAACTGTGCAGTATCTGATGTGCTTAGATGCACCTGCTTAGCAGCAAAGAGTTCCTGGAAATTATGTTCAACAGTTGGCAAGTATGACATATTGGTTATAAGAGTGTATGCTGAGACATCCATGTACAGTATTCTACTCTGAGCAGGTGGAATGCAACGCTGCATGTTGGGCAATTATATCAAAGCTGACTTGTCCTGAGCACCTGTAAGTGGACAGTGTCTCGAGCATGTACACATTCTGTATGTACTGCTCAGCTCATGGCACACATATATGATTACTATATTTGCGTAATACATAGCTGAGGACACATATGTGAGTGAAAGTGTATGTGAGAAGACATGGAGGGCACGGAGGACTGCACGTCCCGTGTGTACAGGCTTAGAGGGTGTAGGAAGAGCTCAGGAGGGGGAAGGGACAATATTTCTCCAGCTGTTACCACGATCTAAGCCCTGAACTATGTTATTAATGAGTGAAAAAGGGGAGGGGAGGGGGTCCTTTAATTGTAGCTTGGCCTCCCCTTGTGATGCTGATACTTGATAATTGGGTTGTATAGGAGGGGAGGTGGCAGGAGCCTCAGGCTGCTCTGGGTTTGTATGTCTGTCGTTACATAACACCAGGCTCAGCCCAGCCCCGCTCCCCGGCTGCTCCAGCACTCGGGCAGGCAGAGCACAGACAGGAAGGAGGGGGAGGAGGAGACCGACTCGTTCAGTGCCAGCACCATCCAGCCAAACATTACACAACACACATAACTGCAGTGTCTGAGGTAATAGCACAACAAGATGTTATAGTACACATCACAGCAACTAGACTCTCTAAGGTACAGTTACAGTAATAGCTGTCATATTATTACACACAACTGCAGTGTTCAGTGTCTGAGACACAGTATCAGTAATACATGTCATATTATTACACAAACACACAACTGCAGTGTTCAGTGTCTGAGACACAGTATCAGTAATAGATATAATAATATTACAAACACACAAGTGCAGTGTGTGAGCTACAGTATCAGTAATAGATATCATAATATTACAAACACAAGTGCAGTGTTTGAGATACAGTATCAGTCAGGCGCGGGCTGGGAGAGGCGTGGCCGGGGGGGCACACAGGCGGCCGCATCACATGAAACGGCCGCATCCCCTGTCATGTGATGCGGCCGCCTGTGCGCTGACGCGGCCGCATCTGATGTCATCAGATGTGGCTGCTGTGGAAAGAATTGTATTTTGCATCCGGGGGCGGCCGGCCAGCCTACCCCCCGGCCCTAATAGCAACCTGACCGAGCGGCCCGGGGGGGCGCTGCCCCCCTGCCCCCCGGGCCAGCCCGCACCTGGTATCAGTAATACAGTGTCTGATACAGTATCAGTAATAGATATAATATTACAAACACACAAGTGCAGTGTCTGAGATACAGTATCAGTAATGCTAGATGTCATATTACACAACACATTGCTACAGTGTTGTGGTATAGTATTATTACCCAATGCCATATTACACAACACATACAACAATAGTTCTCAAACATCTTATTAAGCAAACTATAGCAGAATTCTGATATACAGTATCACAGCCATTTAACATCATCACATAAAAACACAACCACAGTCTCCGAGTTACAGCAGCACAACTAAATATTATAACATCATTGTGTGCTTGCAACTATAGTAAGCTGAACAGATTTGCTGAACACTATAGAAAATCAGTGAACGACTGGCTGTCAAATGTTCTGTTGCATCCCACTGTATCAAGGAAATGAGGACAATAATTGATTGTTGCACAATAAAATGTCAAGTTGCACCAAAACATGAATAAAAATCCTCGATGCTTTGAATGTTTTCTTTTTATATCGAACCCAAGTCTGGTATTACCAAAAAATACAGGGGTCTATTTACTAAGCTGCGATGAGAAAAAAATCTGGAGACAACAGTTGCTTTCTGTAGAGAATGGCCATAGTTGCTCTTCCTTTAATCTATCTATGGGTTGAAGCTTTCTTCTGCTTTAACCTGTTTAACGTTGGTCACTGCAGTCCCCATAGACTTCTATGCAATGCCTGCAATGTGACACAATTTAACAAGCCGTGAAAAGAAAAGCCTTAAGCAAAAGCCATCTCAAGATGGTGTAAGCTTCTTTTTCAGTAGAGTCCTATAGACTCCTTTGGTGCCAAGCCTCTCTGCGCCCAGTACCAGGTCCCATCTGTGTGCACATGTGCGATCTTATCTGCGGATGCACAGTAGCCACGTGGGTCAGATCCTCCATTCGCGGGCAACATTAGACTGCCGATAAAGACGTTTTTAGTTAGTTTAGTAGGTGGAGGGGTTCACCAGGGCCCAATGAGCCCCAGCAGCAGGACATTGTTACAAAATTATTCTTATTGCTGCCCACTACCCACCAATTATAAATGGACCCCACAGTATGACTGCTTATGCCCTCAGCATGGCACATAAGACCTGGCTACTTGACAGGTCCCAGTGCTATGTCTTGTATCTTATACAAATGCTATATTTACAGAGAATGTACATAACAAAGAGGGGTCCGTTTAGTAAACTTGACCTAAACCAAAAATCCAGAGAAAACAGCTGTTTTCATCATAGAATGGCTACCCCAGGACTTCACTCAATATTTGAAGAGCGTTAACACAGGTATATTCAGAGATCTCTCCTTCATTAACGTATTTTTCTTTTGTTGCTGCAGTTCCCATAAGCAAAGCGAAAAGAAATACAAACTAACGCTATCTCAGTATGGCATTAGCCTACCTTCTTATATGGGGTCCAGTGAAGCTGGAAAGGCTTCACTTGATCCCACACTGGGTCAAACCATAAGCGCATGTCTGCACTTCAGCCGTTCATTGCACTTTCTGCACTAGGCTGCCGGTGAACAGTATAAACTGTTCTCATAGGAGGGGGACTTTTCAGGGGCTCCTTGAGTCCTGGAACAATAAATTTCAGCGGTACTACATTATGCATTGCTGCGATTTGCAGTGATAACTAATGAGTGGTACTACCGCATAATAATAATTAGACCCCTAAATATACTATGCAAACATGTTTTAGTCAGCAGACTATAATTAGTAAATGCTAAATAAAAATACACCTGCTGTTATTTTGCTATGTCCCATGTATGTGTTTGTAGCTGCTGCTTTGTATATAACTATAACAATAGTAAAATAAAAATATTTCTCCTTAGTAAGATATGGAGTTCCATCAGATTAATAATGGTCCTGCTACAAAGAGTGATACTATTTAGGTACAAATTGAAAACACTTGGGAAATAAAGAGGAAAACATAATTAGGCTACAGTTTATATATATATATACGCTTTTAGATTTTAGACTCTGGTTAGCACTACGCTCTCACCCTCTGTTTCAATTAATGTTTTTTGTTGTTCTTTTGTGAACAATTCATGTTTGTTTTATTTCCCTATTACCTACTGTATCAGAATATGTTACCTCTATATAATACACAAGTGTAAGTATATCTATAAACTATTGTAAAGACTATCGGTATAGATGGTAAGTTCTGATGTGGTTGCTTATAAACAATGTGTTCTGATGTCTTCAATTCAGTATTCATAAGGAAAATCAGTGTATTATAAATATAAAAAAACGCGTTTATAAATCACTAGACTTGTAATACTTTTATAATTTACAGTATACAAGAAGAGTTATGCGGCTTAGGAGGATGCAATGCCCTGTCTTAAACAGAGCTGACGCTCACTGTTTACTTCTTTAAAAAACCCTTGCTTCCCTATGATTTAGGCCAGAAGTGGATGATGTATGGTGCCCAGTTGTGGAACTACAAGTCCCATAATGCCCTGATAGTCCCACCTGAGCTGCATTTTTTTCAACTTTTGTTGAATGGAGAAGAAAGCTGTACAAATGGGAGTTTAAAAAGGGACAAATAATCCTTGTGAGGATAATAAAGCCCATTTGCACAGCCATTGGGGGCAAAGCAGGGACAAAATAGTAGATATGTCTATGCAGACCCGTAACTTAGAATTCTAGTGCCCTGGGGCGAGAAAGACAAATGCCGCCCCCCTAGCCCTCAATTTTAACCGAATTATCCTTAAAAATATTCCTAAATTGCGCCCCCCTTCAGCGTTGAGCCCTGGGCGGTCGCCCCTGTCGCACAGCCCTAGTTACGGCCATGTGTCTATGCTCCCTTTGGTGCCCTGATAGTTGAATGGATCATAGTTCAGGAGATAAGGAAATGTGTTCAGACTGCTGGGGGTAAATGTATGAAGCTGAGAGTCTCCAGCGGGTTTGAAAAGTGGAGATGTTGCCTATAGCAACCAATCAGATTCTAGCTTTCATTTTGAAGAATGTACTAAATAAATGATAGCTAGAATCTGATTGGTTTTTCAAACCCGCCAAAAAACTCTCAGCTTGATACATTTACCCCCTGGTGTGCATGTACCTTAAGCCTAAATTACACACATAAGAATTGTTTTTTTTGCCAAGTCAGAGGCACAAACATTATTCACGCTTATATTTTAATTTATGGTTATATTTGGCTACTCAATTCATTTTCAACAAACTTTACAGATAAGGTGTATACGTAATTATTATCATTACTAACATTTATTTATGTAGCTGAAGCACGTTCCACTTCGCTTTACAATTGGGAACAAACACAGTAATAAAACAAGACTGGCCAATAACAAAGAGACAGGTAGGTAAGAGGGCCTTGTAATATATATATATATATATATATATATATATATATATATATATATATAATTAATCTATTGTTAAACAAAAACAACCTAAAATATAAGTTGGCCTGAAACGTACGGATGTATGGTGATCTTACTCTATACACATTTTTCTATTGTGGATTTGTCTCTTGGGTGTCATAATAAGTAATATAAGCATTCAACTTGCACTCACTGTTAACAAGGTCCTAAAAAGTTCCTGTCATTATTAAGCTAACAGCCATTTAAATAGTGCCTTGTGTTCCTCATTGCTCCCAGTGCCCGGGAGAGAGCATGCAATGCCTCTGCAAGCTATGTACAATTGCTGAATGTTGGCTGTGGAGACGGATTCTGGTTGGCTTTGGCTGGCTTAGTCATACTTTGCAGCTCCCCTGCTTCACAAGCACCGTGGAGCTGTAGGAGGAAGCCACCTGGGAGGGAGCATGAATTCATTTCTGCAGCTGAAGTTTACTATTTGCATATAGTGCAGAGAGATATTTTATTATATGTATTATTATACTTATTTATAGCACCAACATATTACACATCAATGAACAGAGAATGTTTGTTCATTCACATCAGTCTGCCGCAGTGTAGCTTACAATCTAATGTATAGTCACACACACATATTAAGGCCAGTTTAATGGGCGATTTAATCTGCTAATATATATATTTTGGATTGTTAGGAAACCTATCTGATATGGAGGGAATATACATCCTGCACACAGATGGCATTCTGATCAAAGCCAAGGCCCCAGTGCTGCAATGCAGTAATGCTAACCATAGAATGTAAGACATCCCAGTAATATATAGTAAATTATTAGAAGAAGTTGCAAAGGTTGGAATCTTACAGGAGCATTGATCTCATTTGCTTAAGGCAATTAAGCTTTAATCCAAAACTTTTTATTTCTTGGGGAGTATTTGCATTTAATAATAAATAAATCACATGTTGTTGGTTCTAACATACTATTCTCCAGTGAAAGTCTCTTTTGTTCTTTCTTTGATTTTTTTTATGCAGAAGGGGAACAGGGAGTTTATCTGATGTCAGGAAAATGTTATGTTTGACATTTTTGCATATACCGTGCACCCTCTTTATAGCCCGAGCTTAAAGGAGCTGCTCTGTTTATACTTGCCTACTCTGCCGGAATGTCTGGGAGAATCACGTATTTGGGTAGTTCTCTCGAACTCCTAGGAGAGAAGTGTATGGCCACCCTCCCACCACCTGCCCACTTCCTATGGAAGTATTCCATATACTGCTGCTCGACTCAAATATGAGGTAATGGTGAATGAGGATTTTGGTTCAGTAAGGAAGAGAAAAAGCGGCGCCACAGGCTACATGGTAATAAATAATAATTACCATGAGATGGCCATGAAACTCCCCAGACCCTAATCCCATTTAGAATTTGTGGTCAATCCTCAAGAGGTGGGTGGACAAACAAAAACCCACAAATTCTGACAAACTCCAAGCATTGATTAGGTAAGAATGGGCGGCCATCAGTCAGTATGTGGCCCAGAAGTTGATTCAGGACCGTAACTAGGGCTGTGCAATAGGGGCGACCGCCCAGGGCGCAGCGCTGAAGGGGGGTGCAATTTAGCAATATTTTAGGTTCATTTGGTTAAAATTAAGGGCTAGGGGGTGGCATTTGTCTTTCTCGCCCCAGGCGCTAGAATTCTAAGTTACGGCTCTGAGTTGATTGACAGCATGCCGGGGTGAATTATAGAGGTCTTCAAATAGAAGGGTCAACACTGTAAACATTGACTCTTTGCATAAACTAAATGTAATTGTTAATAAAAGCCTTTGACACTTATGAAATTCTTGTAATTTTATAGATATTTGAATTCAGGATGATTATTCTTTGGTAAAAAAATGTTTATTTTTAATATTTTGAACTGTTTTCTTTCTTTATCCTATTGTCCATCATTCAACATCCTACATACCATTAGCGTTCTCTAAATAGTCTTGGAGCCCTTGCTAGTACATCTGTATAATTGCCCCAGTACAGTACATCTTAACAAATAATAGATATATGTTTTGAAATCTATGAATAAAATCACGTATTTTACTTTTTTTCTCTGTGTGCGTGAATCTTATTGATCGCATGCTAACTTCCTGGCAGTAGCAGGAACCCTTGCAGGACTTGTTTTGTAGCCCTGATTAAACAAAAAAGGGAACATTCTTGGTTTGTTTTGTTTTTGGCAGTCAAACAAAATTTTGAGCAGAGAAGCAAAAGACAGCAATGTCATGCGATTGGCAGATCTCTATGGCTAGGATATACAGTATTACCACTATTGTCATTTTTTTCTAATGAATTAGAATTTTGAGCAGGTTATTCTCCTGCACTTTGGAACTGAACTCACCTGTGGTGAGTACCAGCTGCCTGCAATGTTACAATCACACATTAAACAACCTTGAATAGAGAAAATGACTCATTCTTCTGTTTTGTGTCACTGTGAGTACTGCAATTCTCATGGAGAATTGTATGAGGATATCAGACAGAAGATGAACAAGGATAAAAATCAATATCTGGAGTACTTGATGTTCCTGTTTCCAGTTTAAATAATGCTACTAACAAGTTTGAGGCCCATGGCACTGTAGTCATCCTCCCTGGAAAGAGAACATTTGATTGAAGATTAAATCGTAGGTTTGTTCTAGGGGTGGAGAAAGCACCTTGATCAACTGCCAAAGAGATTCAAGCTGGACTTAAGACACAAGGTAGAACAGTTTCATTTTCCCCCATCCATCACCAACTCAATGAAAGGAGGTTATATGTTAGGACGCCCAGGACGGCACCACTGTTGAGAGAGGGAGAGATAAGAAACCCGACTGGAGTTTGCCAAAACACACCTGAACAAGTCAAACCCTTTCTGTGAGAATGCCCTGTGTACAGATGAGACCAAATTAGAGCTTTTTGGTAAAACACATCAAAGTGAAAACTGAAGAGGACACCTTCCTCCAGGTTCAGTGATGTTTTGTGGTTGCTGTGCTGCATCTGACAGGTGAACGTGTTAATGGCATCATATTAATTTAACCATTTTGGAGTGTAATGTTGAACCTAGTGGCAGAAAGCTGGGTCTCCGTAAAGGTTATGGGTCTTTAGCAGGACAGACAAACACGCTTCAAAAAGCACCCAGGAATGGTTAAAGACAAGACACTGTGGGGGGGTATTCAATTGTTAGCGTTAACGCTAACAATTGAGCGCTCGAAAAATCTTACCGTTAATACGGTACTTACTCGCGGAATTTCAGCTCACAGCTCAGAAATTCAGCCCGCTGGCAGCGAGTAAGTACCGTATTAACTGTTTACGCACGCAAAATTACCGTATAATATGAAGTTTTTTTCGAGCACTCGTTTTTTTTGTTTTAGCGCGTTAAAACTAACAATTGAATACCCCCCTGTGACAAACAAGTTAGTTCAGATCTAAATCCCATAGAACACCCATGGAGAGATTTAACAACAACAACTGGGAGACGTTACCCTTCCAATCTGGAAGAATTGGAGCAGTTTGTACAAGAAGATTGGACCTGCCAGTAGCTCATCCATGGCTTTAGGAAGCGGATATTTTGACCAAAGGCTGTGCTACCAAATTAATTAAGTCTAGGGTATTAATGTATTTTTGACAATTGTTATCAATTTCATCTTATGTTTAGAGGAAATTGTGCGTTATTTGAAAAAAGTGCCAATATTTTTACCTATGACTGTAGGTGGAATAGCCCACAGTTGGACAGTACAGGTCAAATTGGTGGATGGACTTCCAAATCAGTGAATGCAATGAAATATTGCATATTTTCTTTACACTCTGAGGATCTTATACAATAAAAATATGATGTAGGTCTACCTGGGTAAACATTGTGCATTATATTTTACATATGTTTGCTGTTTTATTTTTGTGTTTCAATTTATGTTTTCCTTATTTTTTGTATATCTTACAGTCCATATGATAAAATCATACTGAAATGGCAAAAGGCTAGAACTCCAGTGTAACAAAATCAATATAGTTTTTACTGATGACACTTTATTAATCATCAGACTGTTCCAAGATAACCGCAATTATTAAGCGAATTGCATAATAAATTTGGTAATAATGTCTATTTTACTCGCTGTGTATAATTCTAATTCTAATCATTTATAAACTTAGAGACATAAAACCACTTTTTATTTTCATCCATTTTCATTCATCATTAAAAAAAGGGGTTTGACTAAAGTGTGAAGTTAAGGACTCTCTAATTTTCATCTTCTGGGCCTCTTTGTTTTTTTAAAGCTCCTAGTTTAATTTTTAATAGATTTCAGGATTCTATCATTAATGTTGCAGTAGAGGATGCTGAATTCTAGTAAATGTTAAAAAAAATTCAGAGTAAAATATTAATAAAGGTTGGCCACCCTCTCATTCTGTCACAACAGCTAATGAGCAACAGGCAGTCTACCTGTGTTCTTTTTTCATGTGGAGAAAGTCTGGAACTTCTAGTGTAGTGTTCCAGCTCTCTGAATTACATACTGTTGAGATTTTCCTTAACCTGTAGAACTGCACAACCTGTGTGAACAGGCAATATAAAAAGGTTCATGGTATTTACCATCTTCTAGTCCACACTACAGCACAGATATTTAGCAGACTGGCATATTATATTGTGCACACCAGGATACTAGGACATTCTCTTAGTACACCTGCTGGCTTCTGCCTGACTCAATAATGTTTCTTTATTCTTTGTGTAACTGAAACCACTAAGTCAACAACATATTCTTTCTAATGTAGCTGAAAGTGAAAATACATATAAAATGCATCTAAAAATAACAGTCGTTTTTGGTTTGCGTACTATAATACACCAAGGGCTAAATTTACTAAGCTGCGGGTTTGAAAAAGTGGGGATGTTGCCTATAGCAATCAATCAGATTCTAGCTTTCATTTATTTAGTACCTTCTACAAAATGATAGCTAGAATCTGATTGGTTGCTATAGGCAACATCCCCACTTTTTCAAACCCGCAGCTTAGTAAATCAAGCCCCAAAACTCAAACATAAACAAACCATTATTCCCCATGCAAATGGACAATAAAGTGTGTGCTGAAAGCACATGGAAAAAGCAAACGTGCTTTTCATTCAGTTTTCTTGTTTTTATAAGGTGTCTTACTTCTGTTTACCTCAGTTTGTTCATATATTTTTGATTTATATGATTTCATGACTACTAAAAAACAATGCAGTGCTGAACAAAGCAGCTGAATAGGGATGTCTTCTCCCTATTCCTGGGCGCCCTAGTTTAATTGAACGCAACATTACCTGATGTCGACACCGAGCTTGTCGCCACCTCTCCAGTAAATGGATCCTGCCACCTTCCCCTTTGGAAGATTCAGAATGTTTTATACTGTTAGTAAAAATACTTATCTGTTGCCCTAGGTTTGTCACATTAAACAATGACCACTCTCTCTTCACACTACACATCTTTTGGTGTTCAATATTCTTAGCAACTGTTTGACAAGGCAGTATGTCTCACCCATGTTGGACAACAATATCAACATTGATGTAATAGGCCATATTGTGCCAAGTTATGCCATAACCACTTTACCATCAGAATACAGTGATTGCCATAATTCTGCATTGAATAAAGGACATTTAAACTGTACTGTTGTCATGCAGTGTTCAAAACTCTAACACTAATATTCCACCTAAAGTAAAAGTCTAATTGTAGTGTAAAGTTATCATTAAACAACAGTCTTCAGAAAGATCAGCTGTATAACTGTACCCCTCTCCGTGCCTGTAATTCTTTAAGGTATAATCTATAGTAGCTGTTGGTGTGGCCAGAATTTCCTGTGACACTGATCTCATGTAATCATTCAGAGCCAACATCTATTTATATAGCGCCACTAATTCCGCAGCGCTGTACAGAGAACTTATTCACATCTGTCCCTGCCCCATTGGAGCTTACAATCTAAATCCCTAACATACACACACACACAGACCGAGAGAGACGAAGGGCAATTTAATAGCAGTCAATTAACCTACTAGTATGTTTTTGTAGTGTGGGAGGAAACCGGAGCACCCGGAGGAAACATAGGAAGAACATAGAAACTTAAATCAGGTCTCACCTTCTTCCTATTAGATCCAATCTAATCGGGGTGTAGTGTCAGTTTAGCATGCTGGAGTATAAAGACAAATTTTTTGCAAAAACTCGTAATTAGCATAAACAATTAATTTGATCATAAACACACAAAAAGTGTTCCACCTAGACCTGGATCCCTAACTTCATCCTAAGGATTGTGTGTTTGACACTTGTGTGCAGTTGCAGCACATCATCAGAAAAAAACAAACTGAAACCAAAAATAAGTATATTTCTGGACCATATAACTGCATCTATATTCAAGAAAAATATACATACAAATACACTGTGTTAATGAAAATATATTTTTGATATTTAAACATGTTTCCACTCCATACAAATAGATGTAAAATAGATGTAAAATAAACATATAATAATATACTGTAAAAATAAAGCCCTATCCCGAAAAAAACCCAATAAATCATTATGAAATATACATAGCTAGACTAAGAAATGGCTCAAAATTATTCCCAGTAAACAGGCTCAACATGTGAAAATTGGTCAGGTCACTAAAAAACACAATATTGGAGCGCAACGCTTAATTTTTCTGCTGGACAGACCGTAAATACTATATATATATATATATATTAAAAAATATATATATGTAAAAAATATATATTTGGTCTATCCAGCATTTTGAGGCCGCTTAAAGCACTATAAAACATGTACAATAGAGTATTCAAAAGCAAGTTGTTTTTTTTAAAAAAAATTGAGGTTTGCGTGTTAAGTGTTTAAATGTTCTAATGTGTATCATAAGGTCTTGACTGCTACAAACTGCACCAATGACATTCACCAGCAACTCTACTCAGACGTGTTGCTGACATTTATCGCATTTCCTTGTAGTTACACCTACACTTTATTGAAATGTCAGTGAAACACAGAGAGACCAACCTCAACGTGGCATTGTGCTTTCTACTCATATTAGCTTATTGCCTCATATTATCTCATTGCTCGCATCTTACTGTTGAACTATTTTGCTGAACATTGAGGTGTGAGGTCACTGTCTGTTCTTGCACAGCACAGGAATAGAAATAAACACTTTCTGGAACCATCAGCAAACAGTCACAACTGTCATCGTTTTCATTGTGATTTTCTGCAGGAATATTAGATATACTCTAGATTTATTAAGTAACTTCATTGGCATATCAATCATGGGTATGCACTGCAGTATTAATTCAGACCTCAGTGTGACTTTTTTAATAATGGGAAATATTTAGAGGACACTACCAAAAACATATTATGCGTAATATACCAAGTGGCATAGCTCAAGTTCCGTCATTGTGATATCACAAAAGCGCATTTGCGTACTTTTCGCCTATTTGTACAGAACTGCACATATATTTGTGTGTGGAAGCATTGCACCTGTTCTGCATGGAACTGTAAAAGTAGGTTTAATTATGTATATATAGATGTGTCTTGTTAGTCTCGCTCTTAGTAAATGAGTCTCTTTCTGCCACTTAGGCATCAAGGAAAATATATGCATGAATCATTTTTATATTTTTATCCTCAAACTTCTGTGCTGTAAGTTATTTGTTTTCCTTTGCATAACTAATGCTGCATGTTTTAGTTTGTACTAGATGTGCTGCCTCTATTACCCTTCAGAGTTCTGTCTCCCTTGCGAAGACCAACTTGGAAATGAAAGTGTTAACAAATGATCTTGTTAGGAAATAAAATAATAATTTTTCAGAGTTGCACTGAACAACAAGTTCTCAATATAGCCCTAATGGGTGGAGTTTACATCAGATTAACCATATTAGGGTTTTAATTCCAGGTCGCTAGCCTTAGAGGGAATATTGCTTTACGGTATTTCCTTTTTCTCTCATCCATCTGAGTGTTGAAATATAAACAGAGAGCTAGATCTCTATATAGAGGAAGAAGGAAGAGGGGCATGATGGGAAGAAAAGAGCAGAACAAGTATTGTACAGTGTATGATGGATAAATCAGATTCTTGTGGTGATCACCACAGTGTACAAGTTATAGACAAGTGCACTTCACATGTGTAAATATAAAAAATGCCTTTAATAATTATTAATAAATATTATTTATTGAGTTAATACAATATACTATAAAATAAACCATGTGCATTAGATTGATCCTATTATGAGTAATCTTTTCCTTTATAAGATGTTGTGTTGTTAGATGTAGTGCTGGTGTCAGTGATGGACCAACATGTGCAATAAAACATAGTGGTGCTGTCCAGGAACTACATCCCCCAGCATGCTGGGGAATGAGATCTGACACTCAGGGCTAGCTTTACTAAGCTGCGGGTTTGAAAAAGTGGGGATGTTGCCTATAGCAACCAATCAGATTCTAGCTTTCATTTATTTAGTACCTTCTACAAAATGACAGCTAGAATCTGATTGGTTGCTATAGGCAACATCCCCAATTTTTCAAACCCGCAGCTTAGTAAATCTAGCCCTCAGAGTTACGCAGAGGTGGTAAAGAGTGGAAAATCAAGAGAGGGCTGCTGGGAACGAGCTGGAGTGAGCAGAAAGGAGCGAATATGAGCAAGTCGGAGAGACAGGAGACAGAGATAGTGAGAGAAAAGACTTTCCAGAACTGAGGAACAGATTTGGTGATTGGAATATCAGAGAGAGAGAGGAGAAGATCGGAGGAGGAATCTGGGAGAGAGAAGAAGAGACCGTTTGGAGAGGAGTGGATGCAGCTACCAGACTCCATTGTGGCTGGAGATCAGTAGGATAAGTAGTAATTGATTACCATGTAATCTACTTAAAGGGACTGAGGCTTGTATTATCATTAGTTAGACAGGGAACTGGTGGGGAGACCTGAAGATATATTTGTAAAAAACCTTTTCGCAAGACTATGCTCTGGTTTCAAGAGGATAGTGCAGGGAGATATATATATGAGAATTGGGACTAAGATATCAAGGTAAAAGAATGTATTAGAACAGAAAAGAGAACCCTTTTCAGTGGAGAGTATTACAAGTGTGATTTGTGACACAGTTTACAGAATGGAAACAGTGAGTTGTTTCAACATAGTAAAAAAAGAAAGGAATAGCCAGCATTTACTACAAATGTTTCTACATCCATTTTGAAGGGACCTTATGTGAAAGCGAAGGATTGTTGTTTGTAACAGTCTACAGGAGAGGTATATTATTAAATCAGGAAAAGATAACAAGGAGTGTTATTACTGATCATCCTTTGTGCTTTGTTAAGCTCAGTGGCTCAGAGGTACTGTGTTATTTGTTTATTCATCCATGTTGTACTCGTGCACATCAAATCCGGGAACAAGTAATAAGGATTAACATCTCTGTCACTCTCTGATATCAAGGATTTGAACGTTTATATATACTGTGACAAAGGGAGTGGTTTGCCACAGGCTGAGAGAGGAGTTTAGCTTGAACTCTGCAGAGAAAGGCTGCAAACAGTTGCAAATTTGTACACTAGTGCATCTAAGGTAAAAAGATATTGGTGGAGAACATATGTGTGACAAAATAATAGTAAAGAGTTTAATTTAGCTTAAATATTTTGAAGTGTTTTAAAAGCATCTCTTTCCACAGCTAGCAGTCATCTGACAGGGGTGTGTTTGCAAACAAACAGAGCACCTGCAGAGGATTCCTTTTCTAAAGCAAGGTTGGAGTGTCACCTGTCCATCAAGTTAGGGCTGTGGGAGGAGGGTAAACTATTTAAACCCCTCTTTTTCTTTTGCATAGTGTGATCAACACCAGACAGTGGCTCTACTGGTTTCTGTTATTTTAGTGTTAGGGCCACAAGTAGAGCATGTGCAAACTATATTTTATAAATAACGTTGCCATCAAGACAATATAAAGCAAAGTAAAAGCAAGAAGGTGTATGCGTGTGCATCACCTGAACTGTGCCCATGTCAAAATACCCTTAAAATTTTATTGCTTGATTAATGTTACTCTGCTCGAAGTAAGGTTGCGTGTAACAATATTTTATCAACATACACTGTTTATGTAGTTAGAGTATTGTGCATGTTTGCAGCAAACATATTGTTAGCTAAAGGTACCTCTTACTTTGATAAAGAAATACAAGGTGGGAAACTTAACAATTGCATTTAGGCATATGTATACATTTTGCTGCTCTTTTGGTTTACTGCTTTGATAATTCTTGCCTGATGATTAAATTGTTAGCATGGATATGTACTCTATATGGACAAAGGTATTTGGCCACACCTGTTAATTATTGAATTGAGGTGTTTCAATCAGACCTGTTGCCAGAGGTGTATAAAATCATGCACCTAGTCATGGAGTCTCCATTTGAAAACATTTGTGATACAAAATGGGCCGTTCTGAAGAGCCAGCCTGGAGTATTCATTCTTTATTCGAATGTCTGAGGTTATAAGTAGGTGAGCAAAAGGTTCCATTTGTCTCCTTCTGGTGTTGCAGATTCACTGGACATTACCCAATGAAGATACTACTGAATTCTGGCTATGGTGCAGGCAGTGCACAGAAGATATTATGGTGAGAAATGCTATTCTTTAAAGGAAAAGAAAGAAACATTTCCCCCCATGGACATACTGGGGAAAGGGGTGTTGCATATAGTTCTGTTACTGCTGTGTTGCTATTGCGTCTGACTGAATGTGATTCCAGTAACAAGATATCTACACCTCCAGTCGATATTCACTGCTTAGTCATCTCTTGGATGTGGGTGCCAGGAGAAATCTTGTCTGTTGTGTAAGTAACTTGTCAAATTATGCTTCAATTGCATGTCAATCTCCAATGCCCCATCTTTACTCAACATATCCTCTACTTCAGACTTTTTTCCCCCCATCTAACTGTACTGTCCAACCTTCCTTAATGTCTACATTGCTCCTCATCCTATAAGAAATGTCTCTTCACATGTTTTCCACCAATATGTCTAGGTCCATTCCTTGCATAAACTGAACCTAAAGAGAGTATTATGCTAATATGACTAGTGAAGATTGTAGATATCTCAGGATCCTATGGATAAACTCCTCAAAACCAAAATGCAGCTCTCATGATAATTGTGATTAACTGCAATTGAGCCTCAGACTTTTTTTTATTAAATGCTATTGGAAAAATAGAGACGGACAGCTCGATCTGTGATTGTGGGTGATCTCTAACAAAGCGGAAGCTTGGAATCAGCATATGAAAACCACCAATCTCTAACACTAACCTTATCAGTGGGCATTTGGACCATCTTGCGCCAGTTCCATACCAGGCACTGATTAAATATATCCATGTTATTTAAAGCTATAATGCAGCATTACTATGTATTAGAGGCTGTTTATTAATAGAATAATATAACTGATGTGTTTATACTTATATAAAGTCCATCCCTATGCAGCAGGTTGCTTCTCTACCTCTATCAACCTTAAACCTTACTACATTTTTTTTTCATGTTTTCATTTTACTCTATATTGTAAAATGAGTTTCATTTTATATCTCTCCCAGTCACAATTTTGCACCCCAAAAAATGTTGTGCTCCTCCCCCAAAACCTTGTACCCTGGACTGCAGCATAGTCAGCCTATTGCATAATCAAGTCCTGCATGGGGCACTAGTCTTTCTCTGTAGAAATAAATAATGTGGATGATTAGATTCTCACACAGGAGCAGGGACAGTGATTTCCCTGAAGCTTAAGTGACTGAAATGACAACTTTTATTAGCTTATTCAAAAATCATCAATTTCCATTAGGATGGTGACCTAAAGTTGTAGGTTGTGACTTTAGCTGCCTGGAATGGAGTGGGGAGGTAATAGTCCAATAAAGGTTTAAATGAATAAAGTACGTTTAACAGAGCTGCAGTCAGGGTAACACTGAACAATGGAGTATTTATAAAAACTCTTCCAATGGTAACTGTATAAAAAAGGAGGTGTTGTCCATAGCAACCAATCACATTCTAATTTTTCTACTACAGATTACAACATTAAAGCAAACATCGGATTGATTTTTATATGAAACAGCACATTTTTTTATATATATTTTTACTTACAGCCAACAGTTTTTATACATGTTTTCTTTTTTACCTCCATGTAACATATTTGGGGCTGATGAAGAGTTGGTATCAAAATGGAAGTAAAATGATCTAAAAAAAATAACACGGAAAATAGTCAGACCTGTACGTACCTGGAGACGAACCAGAGCTGGCAATGTGGAAGTTCCCGAGAGCTATAGCTGTGAAGCTACTGAAAGAGACCCAGATTATTTAGGAAGGACTTAGGCCTTACTCAATTTACATAAAGTCTGTAGTGGCAGGTAATTGAATACAGTAGTTTTTCTTCTAGCTGACACATTTGGGAGATCTGCACATTAAGATTTACAAAACTGGTTGTGTTGCCATAATAAGAGCCGTATCTAAGAATTCTAGTGCCTTGGGCCCGAAAGAGAAATGCCGCCCCCCTAGCCCTCAATTTTAACCAAACTAACCTAAAATATTCCTAAATTGCGCCCCCCTTCAGCGTTGCGCCCTGGGCGGTCACCCCTGTCGCACAGCCCTAGTTAAGGCCATGCTGCCATTTACGTAAATTTTACGTAAAAATTAGTTATACATACCTTTAACACACTTTTTGAATTGTTTTGTGTAGATCACTGTTGAAATCACTGAACTAAACAAAAATTCTTAAAGTAATTACACCATTTGCTGGTAGAAAATCGGAAATTATATTTTCAGAATGGAGTATTTAGTCGTGGCACGTAGAAATCATCTATAGTTAGTGTACTCATTGTTTTATAGACTTTTAATCCATTTGTTTGTTTTTCCTTCACTAGACAGTAACTTTACTTATTAAAGCTGAATTATTAAATTATTAAATCTATGCACTCGCACAGAAAGCTATGAATAAACATCACTAAAAAATGAATACAATTGGTATTTTATGAAGTTACGACACATTATTTTTTCATTTCATGTGAGAGTTACTGTAATTGCTCGAGGAAGGCATTTTCTTAGATCCCAGCAGAGTGCTATGAAATGTGCCTAATCCCTACTGAATCTACCAAGTTTTAATTAACAATCAACCTATAATGACTAACACTTAAATGTAAATCGCTAATGTCAGTGCAGAAACCAACAGGCACTTTACAGGAAATAGTATAACTGAAGAACTATAATAGTTACAGGGGGAAATTAATTTTTAACTAAGGTATATAACATGTACATTTGTGTGTTTGAACCTTTTAATTAATGCACAGCAATAACATATAATTATTTATTCAACACACTGTGAACAGTAGTCATTATCTAATAGTAGCTTTAAGTGCAAAAGATATAAAAAAAAATGTATTCAAAAGGCTAAAATACAACTGTACTAGAAATAATACTAATGGCTTTTAAACAAATGAATACATAAATCAGTTATTGAGAGTTATTCTCTATCCAATGATGTCACTTACATCTCTCAAAGACATTAGTAGCACATGGTTATACTTATCAATTCAAGTAATAAGTAGTCCTGTCATTTGAAATGATGTTTTAATTGTATTAGATTTTGAATTAAGCATACCCTTTAACACTATAAACTTATCAGTTTAATGATTTACAATTATGCATAACCAATTTTACAAGTAAAGTCGGTTTGAGAAACAAAAAATAATAATGATTGATTTGTTAGCGAAAAATTATAAATATTGTGAATTGGTTATTATTTAGTATCACAAATTGGAAAAAAAAATCAGAATTTTCAGAAACCCCCAGCACATCTGTGTAGAATTTAGGTGAGATTGAGCAGCTGTGTCATCTTTATCATCTGACACTTGTAGCATCACAATCCTGCAGGCAGATATGCTGTGTGTTTATAAGAGTTTATAGTAAAGTATGATTTATGGTTTTTTTTGCATTTGTGATATCAAATAATGATAATTTTCCATATTTATTTTTTATGTAATAATAATAAAAATAAATAATAAATTATTGTTTTTTTAGCGTGTTTTTGTTTATTATGCAGTCTTATGCATAATAATCTTCTATTTATGTCACTTTTCTTTGTGTTTTTGTTTGTTCTTTTTTATGTATTATTTTGTTTTGCCTATAGTGTTTGTTTTAGATATCTACATGCATGTGTTGTATAATTATGGATTTATACAGCTTGATTTATTAAAATTAATTGTCATTGTAACACATAAAAAACCCTTAATGTGTTTATAATGTAGCCAAATAGGGCATTGGCTATCTTCCCTTGCAGCTGGGAAATGCTTGCTGTATTTATTTACTCCTTGGTATAAAGTACTAATTATTTTTGGGGCTACAAAATACAAGGAAAAAATAACAACAGAATAATTGATCACATTTGGACCAACACACCAATAACTGCAAAGACTATATTTATGTTTAGCAAACAACTATTTGAAATCAGGATAAACTAAAGTCCTATGCCACAAAGGGGCCATCCTAGAGGATAGGCATCTCAGGATTGATAAAGGGTCCTGATCCATTGCCCTTTCTGATTTATGTATCTCAATTAGAATATAGCTCTTATCATCTTATGGCCTTTTTCTGAAATTGTTGGATTTAATGGGTAAAAGTTGAGTGCTGTTCACCTGTCATGCCTACTTACTAGACATGGATCGGAAAGTGTCCAAGACTAGTTAAAGTTAGAAAACAAGTAGAGAAATATTAATGATGGTCTGTTTTTTTTTCAGTGTAGGTGAACGCTGGTTTCTTACATACATTATCTGGAAGGGAAGACACAACTGCTTTTTGGGATGTAGGCCACTCTTCTGACACATTATCCGAGTACACCAAGTTCTGAAAGAGACTGATTCATTAAAGAGCGTAAATGGCGTTTTGTGACGTATTTTGCGTTTAATTACACTGTGCATGCTCAGTAACGGACTATACGGCACAGAATGCAAGAACGACAGTTCATCTTTGAACGCAAAGGACATTGGCGGAACAGGGGCGGGAGGGGGCATATGCCCGTATTCAATGTACAGTAAGGACGTTCCAAGCTCTAACGCACACAGCAAAATCCGATTGGACATCTATAGGGTACGTGTTTTTCAGTTATATCACTTTCACCATCTACAGGTCTGCTGTAAGTGGTGCTAATAGTGATCACGTATACATGCTAGAATATGTGTTTGCAATCAAGAGCAACTGTAAAAATGCATTTTATATACAGTAGTCATTATTAACATCCTGATAAATGTATTTTTTTGTTATGTTTTGTTCATTAATGACTATATTATTAACAGGTGACAATAGTTGAATACTTTTTATTTTCTGTGTGTTCTGCTGGGACTTTATATTTTACATATGCATTGGACATATCCTGCAGTGTATTGTGTCTTTCTCAATACAGCAAGTGCTGTATATGCAGCGCGTAGTACCCCCCGCATTCAACAAGAGAAGTTTATTCAGATCCGTTTGTAGTTAAATATGGAAAATGTCCAAATTACATGCGCTGTTAAAAACAATAGTTTATTTTTGCGTGCCTTAATGAATCAGGCCCTCTATGGTTACCTGTCCTGTCTCGTAAAAACTAAAATGACTCAAAGCGCACATAGTGGCGCTGCAAGAATATAATGAAGTCAGTCTGTAGTACTTTAAAGATGTCAGGGTGCAAATGTTTACCAAAATATATATCCAGATCTAGGGGTACTGCTCTTTTGTTTAAAAAATGTGTGCAAGTATTTTACATGATA
Organism: Mixophyes fleayi; assembly: GCF_038048845.1. Taxonomy (NCBI): domain Eukaryota; kingdom Metazoa; phylum Chordata; class Amphibia; order Anura; family Limnodynastidae; genus Mixophyes; species Mixophyes fleayi. The sequence continues at coordinate 48,140,927 of NC_134406.1, read as the reverse complement.
ATTTACTAGAGCCTTAAGACTGATATATCCTGCCAGATGTTTACATTTAAATTAAGTATATAGAATCAGCATACTGCTTGGCACATTATAACCCAGTTATTGATGTGCATTAGATAGATCTTTATGGGAAATTGCCACACTTTCCAGCTCCAAGCAAAACAATTAACTTTTCATGTGGAAATCTCCCACTGATAGCTCTTTGGAGACTTCTATAACCATCTGTGAAAGATTTATCTTAACTTTTCTAATTTACAATATAAATCAAGTAGTGCTGCTGTAATGATCTGAAGTCAGATTCAGAGTCCAGAGGCTGGAGCAAAACCTAGAGAGCAGATGGTTGACAAGTAGGCCAAGTGCTCAGAATGGTGAGATGCAATGTGGACAGAAGTAAGCTGGAATTCATACACTGTTCAGTGCTAAAAGATGGCGCAGGAGAGAAGTCCATAACAAGCTGGATTCAATATACAGGCAAACAAACAAAACTTTTCAGAATGTAGCAGAAGTGGGTTGAAACAAGATAGATTACAGGCAAGGAGTACAATAATCTACAAAACATGATGTGGTGGGGATTGGCTTAAATAGGAAAAGGAGATGGATTTAGAAGAACCAAATCAGCTGAATATCAGCCATAAGGATATGGGAGCTGGACATAAGGCTAGGAGAAGGAGCTGTCCAACTGCTAAGATAACTCAGTCAGTAGAGCTGTGGACTCTTCACAGCAGCACTGAGATCAATCCTTACAGTACTCCCTTCCTTTCAGAACATTCTTAAGACGTTTTAGGAGTTGGCTTATTAGAATACCCAACCGAAAAGCTCTGGCTGGTCTGCTCTAGGTACATGATCATATTCTACCATCTTTCAAGAATGTTCTGCTGGATCATATCCTTTACACTGAATGAGACTTTGTAGTTTATTTTGATTGGATTTTGAATCTAGAATCTTTTCTACAAAAAACTAGTTCTATAAATCTTTAATTCAGTTTAAGGGAAGGAATTAGTTGTTTGGGATTCTTTGCAGACAGTCAGGCTTTGTCTCCTACTTGAAAATTGGGTGTGACTTTACGGCATTTATCAGCAGCTTGTCTATAATGTTCCTGAGCTCCTCTGAAAGTCTCAATGGGTTTCTCGGTGATTTTGTTAGTTACAGCTGGAATGATTGTGGAAACTGGGAGGTTGACAATTAATCTTGGATAGCAGCCTGAGCCAATGACTCTGGGAAGTTGAGCTATGTTCTATGTTATTATATGTAAATTCAGCAATCAGTTAAAACATCAATTCAGTCATCTTGGAGATAACTAATGAAGCACTGTAAATACTGCTTAGGAGTTTGATTTTTTCTTTTGGTTTGCTCATTTGAATGGAGAGAGGAACACAAATTAATATTCACTCCTAGAGCAATGCAAACGCTTATCCAGAGCCTAGAAGCACATTTGGCACCTTGATCTGGCACTATATTATCAGGAATACCATTAAGGCTGAATATTTATAGAATCATAAACTCAGCAGTGTGTTCCGCAGTGACCGACCGTTTTGTTCCATCTTGTAAGGCAATCTATTACATCAAGATTGTTGTCATCCCTTTAGAGGAAAGTATATACCCTAATATTCCATAGAAATGGAACTTCAAGGTCAAGATCTTTTAGGCAGAGGTTGCCACAAAAGTGACTACAGCACAACCTGATGCTGAGTTGGATGTATGCCAGTTTCCTTACCATAATAATGAAAATTTGCACTGCGCAAGCCAACAAAGAGAACACACACAAGCAAGTTGTTCGCCTCCTTATGACTGGAGAGTTGGAACGGGGCAGGGAAGGCCGAGAACAGTTCATGCAGTTTTTAAAGAATTTTTTTTTGCTATGTTATTTTGGACATTTCTTTTTCTCAGGTTACACTGAATGTTGAATCAGGGCTGGGCTAAGCAGAGGCAGAGAAGGCACTGGCCTTTGGTGCCGCTCCATCTCTGGCATCACTCTAGATCCCAACATCCATATGAACCCCCCTTCTGCGACTGATGACTTGCAGAAAAGTCTTCTCTTCAAACCTACTTTCCGCTGTGATCATTGAATTAACAGTGAGACACCAATTAGGATTGGAGGATAAGTCCGCTCCAAAATCCAGCACACTCTGGGTAGAGTGGATCTATGACAGTGTTGGTGCACATAAAGTTATCATCATCAGCTATATACACCTGCTCACAAACTACAAATGTTCCTACAGTAGATAAATAGTTACTCGTTTCTGTAAGCTAATACTAGAAACTAAACAAACAGACTAAAGGTAAAAATGTGAGTAAAAAATATATAGCTGAGTAAACAAATTGCTAGTGACTGCAATAAGAGAAATGGACAACCAGGTATGCTTGGCAAATGATGATTTGTCAGGGTCTGCCCACTGAGGAAGCCAGAGACATTGGCGAAACGCGTTTTCAGAATCTAATTACACGTGATTTCCTATCTCTCTTATTTAAGTCACTAGTAGTTTTTTACCCAAATATTAAACTTTTTAACCACTTGTTTTTTTTTACTTTTATCCTATGTTTTTTATTTCATTGTTTATATTTTCATGGTACTCGCTTCTTTAAGAACACTTGCCAGACAACACTAAAGGGGATCACCATGCAGGATTAGCACTTCTAAGATCACAAGCGATAAGAATTCCTTTACTAATCCAACACTTAAAAGCACTTCAGATGTAAAATATAAGTGAAAAAATACACAAATAAAATAGAACAAGAGTAGTGGAAGCAAAAACTTAGCTGTTTGCAGACTTACATAATCTTACTAGAATAAAAACTTAAACGATAGTTATTAGTTATCTTAAACTTATACAGTAAAATTAATACATACCAGGCCTTGTAATGGTAAATGGTATCAGTTCAGTAGAATGATATATTTTCTTCAGGCTAGGGCTACTACACTAGACATGTTTGTTCTGAAATCACATGCCACAAATTGCTCAGGAAAGTCACATATCCATGTAATTCGTAGTATGTAACTTTTCCCCCTCCAGTCGTCTGTTGTTTTCAATAATGTTTCTTTTGCATGCATCATGACAACATGCAACACAATACAAATACCTTTAATGTCAGTGGATGTGTAGTAAATCAAGACACAAATTGAATGCAACCTGTCTAAATCTCTTTGTTGTACCGCATGGCACAGGAAAAATCCTTATTGAAGCTGTAGCCTTAACATTGCAGGGCTTATCTTTAGCTAAATGCACATGACCTTTATTTAAATCTGGCTCACCGCCTTTTGTGTTTTTGACAGGTGGAAGGAGTGTAGAGCACTATTCTCTTTATATGCATTGGCCCTCATCTACTAAGGTACAGTAGTGGGCCTGGATGATTCATTGAGTGCCCATAAAGTTTCACACCTACCCAATGCTCTCAGGAGATTCCTCCTCAACAGAGAAGTGCTCCATTTTCAAGAGACACAGAGGGTATATTTACTAAACTGCAGGTTTCAAATAGTGGAGATGTTGCCTATAGCAACCAATCAAATTCTAGCTATCATTTTGTAGAATGTACTAAATAAATGACAGCTAGAATCTGATTGGTTGCTATAGGCATCATCTCCACTTTTTCAAAACCCGTGGTTTAGTAAATATACCCCACAACAGTGTGCAAAACTGTACAGTCATGGCTAAAAGTTTTGAGAATGACACAAGTATTGGTTTTCACAGAGTTTGCTGCTTCAGTGTTTTTAGACCTTTTTGTCAGATGTTGCTATGGTGTACTGAGCAAGCATTTCATAAGTGTCAAAGGCTTTTATTGACAACTGCATTCATTTTTTTGCAAAGAGTCAATATTTGCAGTTATGACCCTTCTTTTTGAAGACCTCTGCAATTCGCCCTGGAATGCCGTCATTCAACTTCTGGCCACATACTGACCGATGGCCACCCATTCTTGCCTAATCAATGCTTGGAGTCTGTCAGAATTTGTGGGTTTTTGTTTGTCCACCCGCCTCTTGAGGATTGACCACAAGTTCTCAATGGGATTAAGGTCTGGGGAGTTTCCTGGCCATCGACCCAAAATTTCGATGCTTTGATCCCGAGCCACTTAGTTATCACTTTTGCCTTATGGCAAAATGCTCCATCATGCTGGAAAAGGCATTGTTCATCACCAAACTGTACTTGGATGGTCAGTAGAAGTTGCTTTTGGAGGATGTTTTGGTACCATTCTTTATTCATGGCTGTGTTCTTAGGCAAAATTGTGAGTGAGCCCACTCCCTTGTCTGAGAAGCAACCCCACACATGAATGGTCTTAGGATGCTTTACTGCTGGCATGACACAGGACTGATGGTAGCGCTCACCTTTCCTTCTTCGGACAAGCGTTTTTCCAGATGCCCCAAACAACCTGAAAGGGTATTTATCAGAGAAAATTACTTTACCCCAGTCCTCAGCAGTCCAATTCCTGTACCTTTTGCAGACTATCAGTCTGTTCTTGATGTTGTTCCTGAGAGAAGTGGCTTCTTTGCTGGCCTTCTTGACACCAGGCCATCCTCCAAAAGTCTTCGCCTCACTGTATGTGCAGATGCACTCACACCTGTCTGCTGCCATTCCTGAGCAAACTCTGCACTGGTGGTTCCCCAATTCCGCAGATTAATCAACTTTAAGAGATGTTCCTGGCACTTGCTGGATGTTCCTGGGCATCCTGAAGCCTTCTTTACAACTATTGAACCTCTCTCCTTGAGTTTTTGATGATCCGATAAATGGTTGATTTAGGTGCAATCTTACTAGCAGCAATATCTTTGCCTGTGAAGCCCTTTTTGTGCAAAGCAATGATGACTGCACATGTTTCCATGCAGGTAACCATGGTTAACAGAGGAAGTACAATGATTTCAAGCACCACCCTCCTTTTAAAGCTTCCAGTCTGTAATTCTAGCTTAATCAGCATTACAGAGTGATCTCCAGCCTTGTCCTCGCCAACACTCTCACCTGTGTTAACAAGAGAATCAATGGCCTGATGTCAGCTGGTCCTTTTGTGGCAGGGCTGCAATGTAGTGGAAATGTTGTTTTTGGGATAAAGTTCATTGTCATGACAAATATGGACAATTAATTGCAATCCATCTGATCACTCTTCATGACATTCTGGAGTATATGCAAATTGCCATCATAAAAACTGACACAGCAGACTTTGTGAAAAATAATATTTGCGTCATTCTCAAAACTTTTGACCATGACTGTAAATGTCACCTACCAGGTTAGAACCAATCCTTTTCGTTTTACTCCTAAAACACTTCTCAGTTTAGCCTCATGTATGGCTTAAAATAATGATTACAGTTAACGGATATATCTGTTTTTATTACATGTGGCAATTTTGTCTGTCAGAAGATTTTTAATTCTCTACTTAATGCTCCTAGCAATGTGCTTTTGTGCCAAAGTACAACATGTAGGTACAGAATATGTCCCATTAAAAGTGTAGGAGAAGACCCAAAGACCGCCAGCTCCGAGCTGGTGCAAAATTAAAGTCCTTTTGTAAAATAGAAAAAGCTCTGCACCCCACAGCACAGCAAAGAGCTCCCAATCAATTGATTCACAAAAGTGAATCTTATTTTTGCATTGCTCCACATACCAAGGTGTACCTTTGTGCCTGCTTCGTACTTCACAAGTAACATGCTCATTACGTTCAACTCGTCTCTATGACTTGTGCAAAGTTCTGCTCCTCCACAAATACATCAACCTTGCTCCGCACACCTGTGCACTCTGGCGGTAATCTAGGAGAACGTGATCAAGGCAGATGGAGAAACTGGGACCAAAGTTGGGTTTGTGCTTTAATATTGACCTCCAGTCTGTTCAATATCCGTGACAACTTTTGTCATGAGACAGTGCTCTAAGAATAACTTTCCTGTCCCCATTAGCTATAATTCTCAAAGTCTCAAGACTGCCAGTAATTTTCAAACCAGTTTTGTGATATTCTTTGCAGAGCAACAAGTTCAATAATGTGCCCGAGCCCTGGAGCAAACTTCTTCTGACAGAGGAGAATGGCCAGGAGGAAAATGACTCACACATGATTAGAGATCATTTCTCTGACACATTTCAGCTTCTGCTTAAAAAAAAATGTTAATTGCATTGTGGTATTGGCTGCATGAAAGTGATAAAAGTGCTCACAGTGTATTTTTCTTCCAATTTGTCTGTTTAAAGTTACATGCAATTTGTATTCATTTATGCAAGGTTTATTCTTAGGGGCTGACTGGGTTAAAAATATATTTACTATATTTATCTGAATCTTGAAAGGTAAAATTTATAGGTGATCTGTCTGACAAAATTCTCCCCACCTACAAAGTGATCTAATTATCCCACTTTTCTGTCTATATGGGTCTTTTAGGAAGCTAAAAAAACTGGGGCACCCCACTGCAAATTACATTTTGTGAAGCCAAGCGTGTATTTGTGTGGGCCATTGCTGCTATATGTATGGGAAGTGCATGTCCTAGTGCACCAAGAGTGCTCCTTTATGGGGATCATGCTGAGTTGGGCGTATGCCCCATTTGTTTAGTGTAAAATATATAAATTTGTACAGTACTGCATATTAGGTTGTAAATGACTCTTGCGCCTCCTTATGACTGGTGGAAAGTGGTTATTATTACATAGTTGCCTACTCTCCTGGAATGTCCGGGAGATTCCCAAATTTCTGGGAGTTCTCCCGGACTACTGGGAGAGCAGGGCAACCTCCTGGTTCCCGGCCATTTGGTACGTTAAACAGCTGGGCTTATGACGTGATTCGCGTGTCATCATGGCCCCGCCCCCTGCTGCGATAGGCCAGAATATGTTATATCGATTTAGGGGGTAGGGCCAATGAAGCGATTTTACAAGTCCAACGCTCACACTCCCATCTCACCCCCAATTTCCCGGAGGCAATCTTGCCCAAGTTGGCAAGTATGGGTTATTAAAGGCAGCCTGAGTGCAGTACGGTCGTGTTCACATAATTGTGACAGAGGCAAACCCACACGGAGACGCAGAAGCGCAAGTCAGTAGCCATATCACTCCGACCCAAACTCCGACCCAAACTCTCTCTCAAATTACCGTCCCATCTCTCAGCTCCCTTGCCCCTCCAAGCTTCTAGAGAGACTTGCCTACACTCGCCTCACACGCTTTCTTTCCGCAAACAACCTGTTGGATCCTCTTCAGTCAGGCTTTCGTTCTCAACACTCCACAGAGACTGCGCTGACCAAGGTTGTTAATGATCTGATCACTGCTAAGACTGAACGCCATTACTCTCTCCTAATTCTCCTTGATCTCTCGGCTGCATTTGACACAGTTGACCACTCTCTTCTCATACAAACGCTGCAATCCCTAGGTCTTCAAGACACAGTTCTATCCTGGTTCTCATCTTACCTCTCTAATCGCTCTTTCACTGTTAATTTCTCTGGAGCCACATCTGCTCCGCTTCCCCTATCAGTTGGAGTACCACAAGGCTCGGTGCTAGGTCCTCTGCTGTTCTCTATCTATACCGCTTCTCTTGGAAATCTAATAAGTTCCTTTGGCTTTCAGTATCATCTCTATGCGGATGATACCCAAATCTATCTATCCTCTCCTGATATCTCGACATCTGTGTTGTCCCGTGTAACTGACTGTCTTTCTGCCATTTCATCTTGGATGTCCTCTCGTCAACTCAAACTTAATCTTTCTAAAACAGAGTTAATAATATTCCCACCCGCCAACAAGAGCATACCTGACATTTCTATCTCTGTTGATAACATGACCATAAATCCCACCCCACAAGCTCGCTGCCTAGGTGTAATCCTTGATTCACGCCTATCCTTTGTTCCCCACATTGACTCTATATCTAAATCATGTTACATACATCTAAAGAACATTTCCAGAATCCGCACATATCTCACACAAGACACTGCTAAAACCTTAATTCATGCACTAATCATCTCCCGCATTGACTATTGCAATTCCCTCCTTACTGGTCTTCCCAAAAACAGACTCAAACCCCTAAAATCTATTTTGCATGCTTCGGCAAGACTGATTTTCCTTGCAAATAGCTATTCCTCTGTTGAATCACTCTGTATGTCTCTACACTGGCTGCCTGTCTTCTACCGAATCCAATATAAAATACTTTTACTAACCTACTAGGCCATCAACAAAGCTGCACCAACATACATCTCCTCTCTTGTCTCAAAATATCTCCCAACTCGGCAACTCCGTTCTGCAAAAGATCTGCGTCTCTCATCCACCCTCATTACATCCTCCCATTCCCGGTTACAGGACTTTTTTCGGGCTGCACCCACTCTATGGAACTCTCTCCCTCGCACAATAAGACTCTCCTCTGTTCTACAAACTTTCAAGCGTTCTCTGAAAACCTACCTATTCAGACAAGCGTATAATATTCCTCAACCACCATCTTAACCTCACTACCTTTAGCCTGTTACACAATTTCACACAAGACAACTACCCCCGGACCAACATTATTGTGTGACAGGATCATTTAGCTTATGAGTCACCCTACCTTTGCAGTCTGGCTGGGCCAAGATGCAAAATGTATACTTAACCTCATGTGTCAATCTCCCATTGTCCCATAGATTGTAAGCTTGCGAGCAGGGCCTTCTCACCTCTTTGTCTGTTTTACCCAGTTTGTTTATTAGTTTATTACATTTGTCCCCAATTGTAAAGCGCTACGGAATATGTTGGCGCTATATAAATAACTGATGATGATGATGATATCACTTGTGGATACCTGAGAGCTGGTGCAAATATACACTTATGACAATGACAGTTGCCATCATTAGCTAGACACTTCTGATTGGCTGATTGTGCATTTACCTCTGTGCTTTTTTCATTGCACGTGCCTATTTTATGATTTTATGGACATATTTTAGTATTACATTTCTGCTACTTACTTTTGGACACAAAGAGGTGGATTCTATTATAGAGTTTTTTATTTAAACCAGACCTAATAGCGAATACGGTTTTTGCTAACAAAACGAATGTTTAAAAAAAACTATTGTGCTTATGATCTTATGACATGATTTCCTCTCGCATTGCTCCAACTTTTCTTGTGTTAATAAAGCTTTCTGTTGGAAGTGCTTTGGGATCAAATTTGAACCAATGTTAATTGTTTACCCTCGCCCTGCAGCAGCTCATCGTTGAATGTTATTTAAAGGCATATTTTTAAATTTGATGCACCCCTGACAAAAACTGAGTGCATATGTTATTAGTGTAGAGCTGGATGCATCTTGCATTGTATCTGACTGAGAATGCACACTTAAATACACTCTTTTTAGAGTACATTTGTTTTGAGCCTATATTTCAATATATATATGTCCCCCACAGCATTAGGCCTTAAAAGTATAATCCTTCTCATGGGAGGAGTTGGCAGATCTGGGGGTAAATGTATCAAGCTGAGAGTTTTCCGGCAGGTTTGAAAAGTGGAGATGTTGCCTATAGCAACCAATCAGATTCTAGCTGTCATTTTGTAGAATGTACAAAATAAATTATAGAATCTGATTGATTTTTCAAACCCGCCGGAAAACTCTCAGCTTGATACATTTACCCCCTGGTGTTCCCTGCTAAATAAAAGCTAGGCTGTAGCCTTGTATTGCACTCACATGCAAAAACTAGATTTGGTTTTACAAGTCAAGATATTTGCATGAGCCATAGGTTGAAAACTGTGCATGTTGGGCTACAAAGCAAAATGCCCTGATTTTTAAACATCCGTGGCAGGACCGGTAATTTATAGCTGCAATTCTACTAATGGAGGAAAAACTTGAAATGTACAAATGAGCAGTTCAAATTAAGGAAGGGACAATAGGCAGCACTTTGAAAACACATTTTTGCTTATTCTGCAAAAACAAAATTGGGTGGGTGTCTCCATATTTTGTGGCTAGTGAATTGCTTTATGTTTTTCTTTATTGGGCCTGGTGCAACAGGATATGATTCTGACAATGAGAATCTTTCAAAAAACTGAAGTTGAATCAACCACGTGAAAAATGGTTCTGAATTGAACCCATTGTTCCAGAATTTTTCTTCCTAAAAATCTGCTCACTAACTGGAAAAAGTGCTCATAAAACAAAAAGCAATTATTCCAGGACCAATTCGTCATTGTAAATTAGCACAATTACTTGTGTGCATGAGCCTGTAAGTCTTTTCATACTAATTCCCCCAGCAACCTCTGCACCGGATCACCCCCACATGTGACTTCTAAGATTCTGCAGCTCTCTGTGTTTTGCTCCCCTATAAGGGGAGAGAGAGGTGGTCTTTGGTTTTGGTTACTGCAGAAGGATGGGGTAAAAATGTCTAACATACCTGACTCTGATCCCCAGCATGCACGGCATCCTCTGGTTTGTTGCAGCCACTTCATTGTTGCTAAGTCATCATGTTTCAGGTGCGTGTGATGTGATTATATGTTTTTGTTGTACATTTTTTTTTATCTACCAGAGGATTTTGACATTATGCCTCAATAATACCTGGTGGGACCCGTCCTGTCAAATATAAGCATATTATAGATGGTTGTAAAGGATATGTAACAGGAGAGGAGGTTAAGATAAAACTGCAGTAGGAAGTGGTAAGGAGGTTTGGCTGTACGGAAGATTACGGGTCGGATTAGGCTATGGTGGAGTCTTAGCTGGAGATCTATCAAAGGGAATTTTTGATCAGAAGTTACAATCACCCAACATCACCATAATTACATTGTTAAATAATTCCAGACACTCTCCAGTATATTATCACTCTCCAGATCGATGAATTTTAAAAACAGTTGGTATTCCTCTGCTGAGCAAAATTGCTGTTTTCCCATTCACTTAAATAGGCAATGCATTTTCAATTGATACATCTGTATGTATTGTTTGCAATAAAGATTCTCCGATGTGATCGCTGTGGTTCCAAAGCACATAGGTTTCATTCGCAAAGTTTTACAAAGCAGAGTTTGTCATGCATACGCTTGCGCTGTTAGCACTAACGCAAGCTTCTATCAGAACACTCTGGTTTCCCAAGCCAGAGGTGAACAATTTATACACTGTACAGTTGTAAAAAGCAGTGACATCATAAAGATACAGAGTTACAATATTAAGGTCCACATTCATAGGTCGATGGGTCATGACCTCCCAAGAACTCGATGACCCATTGGTTGATTCCTCTGGCCATTGGTCCTTGAAGTGGCTAGGTGTCCTTCTTCAGGCTCCCGCCTCTAGACCAGTATAAACTGGTTCTTTTATGACATCTCTGAACTTGCTATTTGGTGTATGAAAAGTGATATTGGTTATAACTAGTGTTTGCAATGTGCGAACGCTACATAAATAATACCAGAAACGTTCTCATGCAATTGTGAACAGAATAATACCAAACTCAATGTAATTTATATGTTGGAAACATTAATTAGCCTCTTCACCGCTTTATATTAAAATATAGAAAATACCTTAAACATATTTAAATGTTGCTACGATAATAATTACATTGCGTATCAATCGCAAAATAATTTATTGTAATATACAAAAATGATTGATTACCACTTTCATCCAATTATTTGACTTCAACACAATGGTCACAGAAAGGCCACTGAAATGCATTACCCATTGAAATGAATGAGAAAAGCTTAGCTAACACATGCAATGTTTACATGCTGGACACATTTGATTGTCTGAGCAGGTACTGACCTCTAGCCCCAATGACAACAATGGCATTAGTATAGGGGTAGAACATGGCATCGCCAGGCCCCATAGCAAAATTTTGCCTGTCCACCACCGTTATGATCTTCTGAACATGCTTGCTGGCCAATACACATGAAGCTTATTTTTGGGCTTCACTGTGCAATCACCAGTCCTACACATGCTTAGAAGAGACTCCTGCTCTTCTGAGCATATGCAGAGGTCTTTTATTTATTTATTTATTTAGTCAATTGAGCATTTTCCTATTCATTTCTATTTCAATTGCCTATACATTTGTATTTTCTTAAAATGAATGGGAAATCTCACTTATCTCATTGGTTTGTTCAATGTTCATTGTCTGAAGCCAATGATATTACTTTTGGAGATTTCCTCTGTGACATAACAAATTACTGTTTGATACATACCCTGGTTCTAGACTTCACAGAGCTGAAATCAATGATTTACTTAAAACCACATTAGTAGTATTCATTGAATCGTGGCAATATCCGTTCTAAGACTACATACCGGCTAGTGTGGAACATATGCCCTTAACGTGTTTTATTAACGCCAGTTAAATGCATGTAATTGGATGTAAAAAAAAGGATTATTATACATAATTGTGCTTTTTAAGTGTCTTTAATTCTGCACTACGGTGTGTTATTTTTCAGAGCGTCCAATGCATGTCAACATAGTTGAAAATTTACATTCCTCTCAATAGGAGTGCCTTGTAAACACAATAAGTTTGAGTTATTAAGGAGAGCAAATGATAAAAAAATTAGTAAATTTGCACTTTGGCAAAACCATGTTGCATTGGAGGGGGAGGCAAATTTAAAATGTGGGGACAGATTTATAGTTGGTCAGGGGCAGGCTGGGCTAAGGGGCAGGGGAGCATCTGCCCCCGCGCCAGTCCCGTAGTGGGCTATCTTGGGCTGGGTCACGTGGCCACCTCCATTTTTTTTTCCATTTAAAATGTTCCTAATAGGCTGTTGAGTCGAGTTTAGCCACCCAGGCTAACATTTGCCAGCCCTCCCCTGTAGTTGGTATAGGGAATGTCCTAGATATACTTCAAATTTCAGTGTAAAAATAAAGCTATCAAGTATTTGAGTGCTACATGAAAAAACAGCCAATATTTAACTTATGTGCAAAATTATAAATTAATTTGCACTCCTTGCATTGTAACATGGTTATGTCCAGAAGAAAACATACTCATTTTTTTGCCTTACTTTTCATAATGAATCAGGCCCAATGAGTTAAGAAGTGTTTAGATACACATTTAAAACAGTAGCTGTAATGAACATGATGATAACTTCCTGTATTGACACAGAAAAAACACAACAGGTAAAAGCAGGAAGGAAATGTACAAAATGAATGTCAAGAAATTAAGAAGCATCTGTATGGCGCATATCTCCTTGTAAATTGTCATTTTGCAAGCATTTTATTTAGTTTGCCATGCATGTATTTAGATTTGTTATGCCCATGTATGCAGTAATATATTTTCCTACTTTAATTTCAATGCAGTGCAGTTGATGTTTATCTTATAAATTGAGTTTGCTTTGTTAAATAGTTTTAATAAAATTAGCCTGTTATAATCCAAAATTGTATGAGTTGAATTTCTTGAATTGCTCTTTAAAGCTCAACCTTTTGTTTATATAGTTATACACAGGCGGTTTAAACAATGAGTGGGCCCAAGATTTTTGCGTGCCTCCAACCCCCGGCAATATGCCTACGCAGAAGCAGTGGCGGATCCAGGGGGGGGGGCGATCGGGCCGCTCTGATTGTGTTTTAAACACAATCAGAGCATCCGGGCAGCACACTGTCCCTGCCTGTCACTGCTGAACGAACCTGCACATAGTGTGCAGCCGCCGGCAGCCTCAGATGTCAAAAAGGGGGCGGGGCCTAAATCGCCCCCCCTACATCGCCCCGGGTAGCAGTATTCTCTAGATCCGCCCCTGCGCAGAAGCTTTTGTTATCTTCTGCGCTGGCACCATTTGTCCTGCACTCTCTTTGAAGACAGAGAGTCCCCTTAGCGCCGCAGTAGAGAGAGCACCAAAAATATGACTCTGGCTGTCACTGCTCTGTGTGCACTTCCTGCACCCATTAAACATATCGCAAATGTAGTTACATAAATAGTTATTTTCCATAACACACATGTTTACATCGGACCAGAAAAAAGGGAGATCCGAAAGTACTAGTTAGTATATTTAAAAGGCAGCATAATTTAAAAAGAATGTCTATGTGCTACTGTTTAAAAACCCTATATTTTAAAACCTGTTTATGTGTCACACACTATATGAATATAATATATTGATTATTTTTGTTGTACAAATAACTAATATGTGTAGTGGCATTTGCTGAAGGATCGCTTCCACAGACAGTTGCAGACAATAATATCAGCTCTAAGTGGCTCTGCTCCATAGGAGAGTCCTTCTCACTCTCACAATTGATGTCACTAACTATGTATGGAGCTTCAATGGCATATAGCCATGTGGATATGTGTTAGATGTTATTTTCAAGAATATTAGTTTACTTTTTTTTTATAGTAAAGCACATCTGTCAGTATGGAGGATGATCTGTTTTATGCCTGTGGCAGGTTTACTAATGCCTCTGGCAATGTGGAAGATGAATGAAGTATTGTTTCTGAAGGAGACACACACACAGAGTATCTGGGTTATTGACTGATGATCCAACTCCTTTGACAGTTGAATTTGAAGTTACATCCCCTAATATCCAGTCATTGGCAGGACGCCCACAGAGTAAAATCAAGAAAAGACCTAAAGACACAGATGTCCATATTAGTGTACTGGTCAATATCATTCATCATTGGAAAGTACAGCCACAAATCCACAATGAAAAGCAAAGTGTTGCAAATTCACCATCAATTAGGTGATAATAAGGGACACTTGTTTTGCAAACCTCTGATAGGAAATGTATGTAATGTAGCCCCTGACTGGTTAACTGACGTAAACATTTAAATGAGAATTTGATTTCAACACCATCTGACTGCATCTTATCCTCCACCAACTTACCTAGTACACAGTAGCTTGGTTAGTCTCACATTTGCAACCATCCTTCTTATGGCCTCCATATTTTTTCACATAACCTGTGTCAACAAAATGAACCAGCTGTAACTGGCCCAACTCTTTCCTTGATTTAATGTATTGTTTTAACTTATTACTGAGAATAAGAGTAATGTGTGTCCCTTTTGAAGATCACAGTACCGCCCATGTGTCCCCTAAAGTCTTGCTTCTTCACAGCTCTAACCCCCTTACTCCCAAATTCCCTCACTTTAACTAAATAAGCCTACCAGATAAACATGTTATATTGGAACCTCACCAAGGCTGTTAATCAATGGAGGACCAACAATGCTATGGACAATCATAACCTACTACCTCTTCAGATTATTCAGATTATTATCCTTCCCTGGTAATTACTGTCAAATGTAGTAGGCATCTGAAAATATCTATTTTTCCTTTAATGTTTGCAGTGTTCTAAAACCTGTACTATATATATATATATATATATATATATATATATATATATATATATATATATATATATATTGCTTTTTGTAACCACAGTTATCATTGAAAATCATCACAAGACAAATGTGAACCTGTACATTTAGGAGTCTCCCTGAGGCTGTTTTTCAATGGATTAAGCCTACCCCCTCTCAAAATTATCATTGTCTACAGGATAGTGTATCTTAAAAAAAGAATAATTTTATTCTGTAACATTTACACAGTTTTTAAAAACTCAATTTTTAATAAATTGCTCTTCTTATGGTAAACAGAGTGACCAGTTAAAATAGCCAGAAGACAAACTTCAGTGTGTATTCTTGCTAAATATCTTCATTTCATGTTAAGTTTGGTGCTAATGTGTCTAAATTTTCGTGCTAATGTGTCTAATTAAGTTTGGTGCTAATGTGTCTAATTTAAATATTCAAAACATTTATTTGCATGTGAGTTTGTTTGTTAAACAAATGTTTTGGATATCTAAATTAGACACATTAGCACCTTTGGATTTGAATGAAGCCATGAAGTGGAGAAAGATGTGTATTTAATAGAGATGCTCACTGATTCCCGTGAAGTAGTTTTGGTTTTGGCTTTGGATTTGGATAAGCTTTGTGTTTTGGTTTTGGTTTTGGCAAAACCACCCTCGTACTCCCATACTCCATTGCGCTTGAATAAAATACATTCCCAATGGCATGGCTTGTAGAGTAAGCGTGGATGGCTTTTAGCTGTTCCTCCATCCTCAGAAGCATATACAGAGTGGAATTCCACATGGTTACCACCTCTTGCATTAGTTGGTGGCAGGGCAAATAAATTATTTCTGTAGCTGCTGCAATCTCCTACATGTTGTTGCCGAATGCCGGAAATGTCCAGATATTTTACAGGCCACAGACAGCATCTCCTGCACATCCCTGTCATTTTTCAAAAAGCTCTGCACCACCAAGTTTATTGTGTGAGCAATAGGGAATGTGATGGAATTCACCCAGCTGTAATGCTCACACAATATTGGTGGCGTTATCAGAAATGACATATCCTGAGGAGAGTCCAAGCGGGATAAGTCATGTTGCAATGACATCCCTTAGTTTTTGTAACAGATTGTCAGCTGTATGCCTCTTAGTGAAGCTGGTGATACACTGAGTAGCCTGTCTTGGAAAAATCTGATGTAGTTGGGTACATGCTGCTGCTGTACCTGCTTGTGACAGAAAATCACCAATCCATTGGGCTGTCACAGTCATATAATCTTTAGTTTGTCCAGTTCCGCTTGTCCACATATCTGTGGTTAAGCGTACAGTGGGTAGAATGGCCTTTTGTAGCCCAATAATTACAATTTTACGAACCTTCTTGTACAGGTGTGGAACAGCTTTTCTAGTAAAATGCTGTTGTGATGGAATTAGGTAACGGTGACTGTGACAGGATGGACCGTCTATGCCACCTTGTCTGTTGTTCCTGGGAACCGGCTGGGCTTACTTTACCACCGTTCCCTTTCGTTATTCCGAATGCGCCCTCTTGCCGCAGTAGGAGGGGCTTACAAAGGCTGCCACCACTGGACTCCTATACCGGCATCCAGAACCGGGTTTCTTCTGGGTAACTGACGCTGCTTTCATATGTCGTTGCTGGTGTACCTGGGCTGGTACTCCTGACCTCTTACTATGGATTAGGGTTGCTTTGGATGGATCCCCCTTGGCTTACCACACTGACCAGGGCTGCATGGGTAGCAGGCAGAGCGGTGGTACTGGAAAGCTTGGGTCCAAACCTCAGAGACAGACGGAGAATGGATTCGATTTTAGGTCTAATCTGCAGGTCACAGGAATACAGCAATATTGAAGATGTTTTCAAGCAGGTCTTTGAAGCAAGATGTTTATTTGCTCCCACTGGTTAGAGGTACCAGTGATCAGGTCAGATGTTGAAATCAGTCCCAAATCCTGACAACAGTTATCTAGCTATTTGCAGTGTTTATAAAGCTACAGTCAGTAGAGACAAGTTTCCAATACAAGCTAGTGCCTTTAATACAATTTAGGCACAGGCTATTTTTAGCATCAGGATATAACATGTTTACACAAACATGGATTTACATGCATTGCAAAGCCCCTAATATTTACACTTAGCTATGAAATTCTTAAAATCCTTGCTGTGATATCCTGCGTCTCATTTCAGAAGCAGGATACATACTAGTAAGTCAAAAGGTCTGACATGAATACCTTCTTCAGACAGTCGCCGAATACACATTTCCACAGAACAACAAAAACCCAAAACAAGCCACTTCCCTACATCACAATAGACCAAAGGCTTTGTAAACAAAGGCTCACTGTATCAGATATATACATCAGACATATTGCATTTCCTCTAGAGAGGCTAAACAGAAAAAACACATTTTCTATCCTGGTCTCAGAAATAACGATTTCCTATCTCAAAATATACACAATATTAAAAATAAATGCATTGGCAATTTATATAAATAAGCGCCCCGCGCTATTTCCTTTAAATAAATTTGTACCATAAGTTATTTATATGTGATCCAGTCACAGTGACACAAAACCTCAAATGGCTGTCTAAAACCAGCTGCATTAACAGTGGATATTGGACGCAGATCTAATACCAGCATAGTCACCATGGCGTCTGTGATCCCCTTTGCGACTGGGTGACAGCTTTCATACTTGCTTCCTCTTGCAAAGGATTGTTTAACAGTCAATTGTTGTAAACTACTAGTAGTCTTCTTCATGGTCTGTTTCTGGGATTAAGATCCACTCCTAGCAGCAGCAGCGGCAGCAGCGGGGCTAATGCTCAAGAATTCTTCTGAGGTATCCTGGATAAGGGAGGAGTCATCTAGCCTTAGCAACTTGGATGCAGAACTCCGGTCGCTACTGAGGATATTGATGAGGAAGGTGTTGCGGATGTAGATTGCAGGTTCCAGGATCTAGCTGAGAGATGGGACCTAGCTGATGCTGGACTACTTGTTGTTATATTTTTAGCATAAGTTTCAGATTTTCCCAAAAGCTTGCCATGATCTCACTTCAAATGGCGTAACATGGATGAGGTTCCTAGATGTTTAAGGTCCCTATCTCTACTGACTGTAGCTTTATAAACACTGCAAATAGCTAGATAACTGTTGTCAGGATTTGGGTAAAAATAATTCCCCACATAAGAGGTGTTTTTTTTGGTTTTATGCCCAGGTATGACAATGGCCTTCTTCTTATCACGTGCAAGAACTGCTTCCACTGGTGCAGGACTTACACAAATAACATCATCCTCATCAACATCCTCATTAGCGTCGTCATCAGTGACACAAATATAGCCCTCATCCTGTTGCAATTCGAAAGTGGCATCCTCAATTTGTGTATCACTGGCTACACTTGGGCTGCTCATCCACACATCTGCAGAAATGCTGAAAGGAGGCTTCTTTATGAGTACAGTATCAGAAAGGTCAGGCTTACACATAGCACTCATGGATAGACTCCCCTCAGGGATTTGTGTTATTTCTGAATCTGATCATACAGTTTCTTCTAATGCTTGACTGTTTTCTTTCAGCTCGGCTTTTACACGTAAAAGTATTTGGGCACCACTTTTTGAGTCTGAATGAGAAGGTCTTGACTGACCTTACAAGAATATGCCTCAGTGACCGTTGCAGAACTAGCACTCATATAGAACGGCGAAGGCCTGATTCTTTCCTTGCCACTGCGTGTTAAGAATGGCATTTTGGCAATTATATTTTTTCTGCAGTTAACTTTGCCTTGATTACAGGTGTTTTTTTCTTTACCAAGGTAAAAGGTGTTTATTTTACATTTTTGTTTCCCTGACGTAAAAACTCTATGCACTTTAACGTAGGCTTTAGCAGATGACGTAGAGAGATTATTATAATCATGACTGGTGCCACCAGCTGCTTGGTGCTCTTGGTCTTGTGTGGACTGATGTGAATCCACTTTGATTGCACACTACAATGTGACTGGAGACCTTTAAGAACACTGTCATTATTTCTCCTTCAGCACTGACAATGAACAATGGCATTTAGACTGGCAAGAACACTGGCACCTCTTCTGTTTCTGTGTGAGCTATAACTCTGTAGAATGTCACTGGAGATGTTTAAGAACACTGCCATCCCGTCTCTTTAACTTTCATTAATGACACTGCCCAACTGCACAGTAGGCTGCCAAGAACCCTGCTAACCCTTGTTTGTTTCTCTGTGAAATGGCGTCGGATCTCCGTGGAGGGTGGTACTTATAGAATAAAAAACCTGCGACATCCGACGACGCGATAATGACGTTTTGCCTCGTTTTCAGTTCTGAGGATACGCTGTAGTACCGAGCCGGTTTGGCTTGGTATTTGGATCGGCTATGTTCGGGTGGGCTCGGTTTTCCGAAAACAGAGCCCGAGCATCTCTTCTAATAACTGGATTTTTGTACGCAACAACAGTGGATGTGAGTGACAAATCCTGTTATGAAGTAATGTTTAAACAGAGTGCTTGCTGCATATATGAAGATTTAACAGGAGTTAAACTTCGTCAGTTTAAAGTGGATATTTCTGTGTTGGAATTACAGGAGAGAGTAAATGTGTTTGCAAAACCATTCAGCAGCAGTTAAAAAAAAGTTCTGCTCAGCAAAGAAATCAAGTGTTTTCATGGACTGAGGTTTTGTTAATTGTTGTAAAACAGGTGTGTTCAGTAAGATTGGAAAAGAAGGGGTTAAGAAAGAAAACCCAAATATATTTTGCTGACATCTAGAAAGTGTGTGAATCTGCAACACACAAGTTGGGTGTGACCTGGACCTGTGCAAAGTTAAAGAGCAGGCAGAGTCAAAAATATTTTTTTTACTTTACACATGCTGGGTATTGTAGTGCTACACCTGCTAAGTCAAGTGAAATGTTTTTCTATAAAGAAAGTGCTTCATCTATTTGAAGATACAATTGGCTGCTTATCAAGCTACATTAAGCAGAAGAGTAGTTGTTTAAACCAGAAAGATTGCAAAGGTGCATCAAAGTTCAATATAGAGAAAGACAAAAACCAGGGGGTAAATGTATCAAGCTGCAATTTTGAATCTCCAGTGATTTTCTCAGGCGAGTTTAAAATCTCTGATTTATTTACCAGTGAATTTGATGTATAATCGCCGGAGATGTGTTTCTTTCGAAATCACCGTTTTTAAAATTGCTACAAAACGTGGTCCCGATTTTTTGCCACTTTAGCTTTGCAAATCGCCAAATTTATGAAGCTGCGATTTTGCAAACTCGCTCGAGTTTGAATGCAAAATCGCCAGATACAACACGCTGCTTTCTATAGGCGAGATTGGCAAACACATCACTGTTACACTGCAGGGCAATATTAATATAATTGGAGGCATAATGGAGGTTTCAATAAACCATCTTTTTTGCTGTAGAGGGGCAAAAATAATTATGATTTTTGTTATGGGGACAATTCATTTTAGTAATAAATAAGTGGGCCAAATGTAATAAATGTAAGTGGTTTTTTTTTTTATAACAGTGGCTTACTATTTCATCAACCATGGGGCAATATGTATATTTTTATGATATGTCAGCACTTAAAATTTCCTGATGGGGACATCATGAACAGTACAGACTTGTGGCACTAAAAATGCTCATGTTCACTATCAAACTTGTAGTACCAGAAATCTGTACTTTTAATGGTGTCCCCAAATTTTAAGTGTTGACATATCATAAAAATATACATATTGTCCCACTGTTGATGAAATAGTAAGCCACTGTTATATAAAATAAAAAAGACTTATTCGATGAATACAATTGGCCCACTAATTTATTGCCTCCAGCATTCTGTTAACTAGCAACACTCACTCACATGCCGAGTTTTGCTCCTCCCCTCTTGGCCCCCTGCATTGTGATGTATGAGCCCCACCTCCAGCATTCCGTTACCTAGCAACCCTCACTCACATGCTGAGTTCTGCTCCTCCCCTCTTGGCCCCCTGCATTGTGATGTATGAGCCCAACCTCCAGCATTCCGTTACCTAGCAACACTCACTCACATGCTGAGTTCTGCTCCTCCCCTCTTGGCCCCCTGCATTGTGATGTATGAGCCCCACCTCCAGCATTCTGTTACCTAGCAACACTCACTCACATGCTGAGTTTTGCTCCTCCCCTCTTGGCCCCCTGCATTGTGATGTATGAGCCCCACCTCCACCATTCCGTTACCTAGCAACCCTCACTCACATGCTGAGTTCTGCTCCTCCCCTCCTGGCTCCTGCATTGTAATGGCTAAAAAGTCCCTCCTGTAAGGTACAGTGTGTGAGGAGAGTGTATTTTGGCAGATTAATCTAAAAGCAACCAAGGTAAGGGATATATAACATGATTCTTTGGGCAGCACAGTGGCCTATGTGTTAGCACTTCTGCCTCACAGTACTGGGGTCATGAGTTCAATTTCCGACCATGACCTTATCTGTGTGGAGTTTGTATGTCCTCCCCATGTTTGCGTGGGTTTCCTAGGGTGCTCCGGTTTCCTCCCACACTCCAAAAACATACTGGTAGGTTAATTGGCTGCTATCAAAATTGACCCTAGTCTCTCCCTCTTTGTCTGTCTGTGTCAGTGTGTGTGTGTGTGTGTGTGTGTGTGTGTTAGGGAATTTAGACTGTAAGCTCCAATGGGGCAGGGACTGATGTGAATGGGTTCTCTGTACAGCGCTGCGAAATTAGTGGCTCTATATAAATAAATGATGATGATGATGATTCATTACAAGCAGAGGGGAGTTTTGAGATGCTAGGATTTAAGGGAATACAGGGGGCTCCACAAAGTAATTTTTAAGGTAGAGAGCCTGGGTCAGTGGCTCCTTTCTAACTGCTAACTCCATCCACCTATGACTTTCATTTTGCTGTGTTACATCTCTATGCTCACTCCCTGCAAACATATCCCATTAATTTACAATTAGAACAAATATCCCCTTATTCTCTTTTGGGAAGTGCCATGATGGGTTACCCTGTATTTGGCTGCTGTGAGTTGTTACTCGGGGTGATTTCTACCTTTATATTTTATTAGTGACTGGTTCAGAGACGGTCTTTATATATCTCAATAATATATACAATGCATTTATGCTGTTTTTACACTGAAAACTTTCAGTACAGACTTTATGTATTTATCAGTTTTGAAATATCCACGTTTGTTATATTTTAAGTTTTGTTCTACAATTTTTCCTTTATACCAAAATATTTTCAATAACTGAAAGACTAAGGGGTCTATTTAGTAATATGCAGTGATGAGGCTGATTTATATTTTATATTTATATTCAAAGAATACAGCCATTTTTCTTTCATTTTTTTTCCTGTTAACTCTATCCTGAGAAAGTGATAACTCCATTCTGCCACAATAAGAAGACAGGTTGAGAAATAATAACTTTGACTAGGCTTATTCATACATTGGCAAGTTGGCCTCCAGATTGTGTCATTTGGCTCTGCTCCCTAAACTGTCATCTCAATTTCTAGCCTATTATGGCAGGGCCACAATGATGCATGAATCGCGTACTAAGCCCTGCCCCCACCACTTAACTAATGTATGGCCAGAAACCGGGAGGTTGCCCTGCTCTCCAGGGGGTCTGGGAGGACTCCCAGAAATTATGGAGTCTCCTGGACACTCCAGGAGAGTAGGCACAACTATGGGCTTATTATGTCACTGGCTTACATCATAAAGAGCTTTTGTGATGTCACTCTGTCTGAAAACTAAGAGTGCTGGGCAGTTATTAGATGCTTGTGGGCCGCATAAAGTCATTGTTCAGTTCTATGATTATATCTGCTGGATTTGACATCACATAGTCTAAGGTAAAATTATATTACAGCCAAATTTCCCATTTTTCAAAACTATTGTTATTGTGTGATTAAACAAGATTTTATTGCTTTGCAGCTGTACAGTGTACTCAGATGGTATGATGATAGCTGTCCAAAGAGATGACATTTATATGGAAGCCTGGTTTGCGTTTCCAGTTCCACTACTATTACAGATCCAGACAAAATAAATAAAAGTTTTTTAAAATAAATAAATAAATTAAAACAACAACATATTTTAAATATAAAACTATAGCAGTACATATATTAAAAGTTATATAAACTGCTATTGTAGCCAGCATTAGACTTTCTGTCCTTTAATAAGATGGCTGTCAATAAGTTTTATAAAATATTTAAACTTAGTTACTACCACATACAAATTTAGGATTATATATTATAATATATTTTCTTGACATTACCATTGTTAGTATAGCTTCTTATGTTATTAGACTTTAGTGAAGCAGTATGAGACCTTGGTTTGAAAGCTTTTCACAGTTTAATAGATTAACAAATGTTGCTGTCCCCATAGAGGCCTATGTGGACATCAGTAAGCTCCGAAACTTATGTCAATGTTGGAGAAATCTATGACCCTTTAATAAATAACAAAAAGAATTTGACCCCTTAGAACTTGAATGAAGTTTAGGATTGGGGCTTGGGATAATCTTAGGTCTAGGGCATAGGTTCCCAAACTTCCCCGTCTGAGGCACCCTTAAGGTCTCCATAATTTTCCAAGGCACCCCTAAGCCAAAATAATTACCAGGTTTTAAGTAGTTCGGTCAAAATAACGCAAGAAGTATTTAGGCCCTTTAACCATCTCACTGTGCCACTTCATCATACCACTGCGCCCCTTCACCATTTTACACTGCAGCCCTCCACCATATCACACTGCACACCTTCACAATGTGCCCCTTTACAATATCATAATGTGCCCCTTCACAATGTGCCCCTTCACAATATCACAATGTGCCCCTTCACAATATCACAATGTACCCCTTCACAATATCACATGGGGGCTGGTGTTGTGTGTGTGTGTGATGGCAAGGGGGCTGGTGGCAATGTAGTGTGTGTGTGTGTGATGGCAAGGGGCTGGTGGCAATGTAATATGTGTATGGGTGATGGTAGGGGGGGGCTTGTGGCAATGTAATGTGGGTGGGGGCAGAGGGGCTTGTGGCAAAGTAATGTGTGTGATGGCAGGGGGGCTTGTGGCAATGTAATGTGGGTGAGGGCAAGGGGGCTTGTGGTAATGTAATGTGGATGAGGGCAGGGGGGCTTGTGGCAATGTAATGTGTGTGAGGGCAGGGGGGCTTGTGGCAATGTAATGTGGGTGTGAGGTAGGTGGTGACTAATAAATAGGTGCTTTATTGTTTGTGGTGTGATGGTGGGGCAATCTAATGTAATAGTGTAGCCTGTTAAGATAAGATTGTGCGGTTTGGGAATTATTAATTGAATGTGGGGTGAGTTTGGGGAGAGTGAGGTCTATTCATTAAATGTTAATATGATTTATTTAATGGCAGTAATGGTTGCAGTAAATAGGTATATTTATTAAACATAAATGCTATTAATTTATTGCTGGGGTGGGGTGGGGGTCTCTACTGTAATTTAGGTAGGAAGTATGCTATTAATTTATTGGTGTACTGCGGGTTGGAGCTAATTATTTAATGGTGGGTAATTTATTTGTGGGGTGACGGTGGGGCTATTTAATTTAATAGCGGGGCCTATTAATTTAAGGTGAGGTGACGTGACCATTTTAATAGTGTGGTGGTTTGGGGCTATTAATTGAATGTGAGTTTGGGAAGGAGGGCTATTTATTAAATGTTAATATGAATTATTTAGTGCTGGGATGGTTGTGGGAAATGGTTTAGAACCGGGAATGGTTGGAGTGTTCTAAATTTCATGTACCCATTTTTTTTCCATGTAGGGCCCCCAGCATTCTGACAAGCGGCAACTGAGCAAGAGACACCAGCAACCACAGATAGGGAAAGTAACAATAACAGGTAGGAGAGAGCAGGACAGTCTTCCAACTGTATTTTTCTACTTCGGTAGTTCTTCTGCACCATGTTATTAAATAAACACAAATATGTATATATTGTTAATGGCTTACTACTGCTAAATGTAGTTCCTCATTTGTCCTACTTACTATGTATTAGTCAAAGTGTACCCATCACTCGTACCCAGAGACACAAAGCAAAAAAGCATCATAAGGAGGTGCAGCAAGCAAAAAAGTGGAGACACAAAACACGGTGTAAAAATACATCATAAAGGGGCGCAGCAATAAAGTGGAGACTCAAAGGGGAGACAATGCATCATAAAGGGAGCAGCATGAAAGGGGAGACACAAAGAGGAAAAAAACAGCATGATGGGCGCTGTGTGATGCTTTTGGTGTGCTGTGGAATTCTGGGAAGGGCTTAGGTGTGCCGAGGGTGAGAAGAGGTTAAGGAGCACTGATATAGAGGACAGACTTATGTACAGAGTTTCCAGAGAGGACTGCCCTGTGTCCTGAGGATAGAGAGAGGACTTCTCAAAGTCCTGAAGTTTCAAAGAGGACTGCTTTGTCTCTTGAAATTAACGAGGCAGTCCACTCAGAGACTTTGACAAAGCATCCTGGTGGTTCCAGGGAGGACTGACCTGCATCTCAGGATCCCAAGAGGACTGCCCTCATCTCTGAGGTTCCAAAGATGACTGCCTTCACCCTGAGGTTAAAGAGAGGAGTGCCATGCATCTTGAGGCTTAAAATGCAGTCCTGTCAGATACCATGGTAAGTAAAGACCAGAGGTTCCATAGAGGAACCAATCTGCATCATGAAGTTCAGATAGTACTGTCTTTTGCGCTGAGGATCCAGGCAGGATAGCACTGCCTCCTGAGACTCAGGATAGGGTGGCCATGACTTCTGATGTTCCAGAGGTTATTTGCTCATAGATCTCAGGCAGAACAGTCCAGAGCTTTCATAAAGGACTGCCCTGAAGCCTAAGTTTCTAGATAGGATTGTCTTTTGACCTGAGGTTCCAGAGAAGACTGCTCTGACTTGAGAGATTCCAGAGAGGACTACACTTCTCTCTGACATTCCAGGCAGGACTGCATTGCCTACAGAGGAACTGATGAGTACACCCCACCATCACTTAGTTCCGTAATGGCAATCTCCAGTGGATTCTGGTGAGACTGTTCCAAGGGAAAAGTATGCTGGACGGTGGAATCAACTGAAAATTCCAGAGACAGTAGGCTCAGTTTTGCCAAGAAGGTTCCTGCCTCATATGAGCTGTGATGAGCATGTTGCTTCTAATTGTCCATTTACCTTTTGATTTATGCAATGTGATAATGCTTATGTGAACCGCATCTTTATTTGCCCCGTTGGCCTGCGCTGCAGACTGCCAAATTGATTCAGACAAACAAATGTGTAACATAACTGTAGCGGCAAATGAGTCAAAGCTCTGGTAGCATGGTTTCTCTTGTTAAAACCGAGTTGGTGAACCTCTTAAAATATCAAGGGAAAACTGTTGGGGTAACCTGTGTACATTGGGGCTACTCAACACTATGTTACCGCTGAAGTACACATAGAAACACAGTGTGGTCACGTGGTAGTCACTGTGGGATTAGTTCCTTGCTTGGGGTTTGATGTTGTATTAGGGAGAGAGTTTTCACAATTCTGGAAACTATTGGAGACAAAGTTGATGGCAAAAGTAAATAAACCAGACCCTCTTGATAATGTTACTAATATAGTGGCAGTGGAAATGTTCCCCGCATCTGAAGGATTCCCTTTTTCAAGCATGATTGGAGAGTCAGAAAATGATAAGGGCAGCAGTAGGGTGCAGGATGATGTTTCTCCTACTGAAGTAGGAGATGTTGTTGAACCTGTTGACTGTATGCCTGTTTGTAATGAGGAAAGATATTTTTGCCTCAGAACAGTTAAAAGACCCTACTCTTGTAAAGGTTAGAGGGATTGTAAAAATGGTTAATGGAAAAAAAAATGGTTAATGGAAATAAAGCCAGATAGTAGGTTGTCCATACCCTTATATGGCAATAAGTCAAAGGTTACTGTATCAAATGTTCAAAAAAGGAGAAGATATTTTAGAACGGTTGATAGTTCTTAAAGCATATAGAATAGTGGTGTAAGAACTGGCTCATGGTTTCATAAATGTAGAGCATCTGGGGGTAGTAAAAACCTCAGATAGAATTTTGCAGTGGTTTTTCTGGCCAGGGGTTCATAAAGAGATGTCAGACTACTGTGCATCCTGCCCTGAGTGTCAATGCCATGTTCCCAGGCCTCATTATAGAAAGGATCTTTCTATGTTGTATTCTGTGCTGTGCATCAGTGTATTGAAATGCCTCCAAAGAAAAGACGTATGAGAAAGAAGGCAGAACATCTGCTCTGTGAGTCATTAAGCAAAAAAAAAGGAGCAAATGTTCTCCAGGACAAACCATGTTACAATGTAAGGGGTGCAAATTAGTTTATTATTTTGCACATAAGTTAAATACTGGTTTTATTTTTGCACTGAAACTGAAAGTTAATCTAGGACATGCCCTACTCCAACTATAAATTTGTCCCCACATTTTAAATTTACCTCCTCCTACAATGCAACATGGTTTTGCCCAGGTGCAAATTTACTCCTTTTTTATGCTTTGCTCTCCTTAATGACTCGGGCCCTGAATGTTTAGTCAGAATCCAGTACTTCTTAACCTTGAATTAGGTCCCTCTCACCATGTTACGATTTTGATGCCTTAGTCAGTATTAGCACAGGCTTACCTAGGGCGCGGAGTCTAACGGCCTTCCGGTCTTCACCAAGAACCACCGCAAGGTAGTGTGGGCTTAGCTGCCGAAGAACCGCAGGTCGCGGCCCCCAGATTAGCCTACTGACGTAAGGGAGAAAGTTCTAAGTGATGGCAGGCAGACAAGAAAATAGACAATGCGGTGCAAGTACAGGCACTAACCGTGAATTCCAGGCGTAGTAGGTCTGGAACAGTAACCGGTAGATGCACGGAGGCAATGGGTGCGTGGCAGGATCCAGAGAATAGTTGGTAACACAGCCGGGTCGGTACACAGAAGGTATCAGGTATACGGTGCCAGAGGGAGATCCAGAGAATAGTCGGTAACACAGCCGGGTCGGTACACAGAAGGTATCAGGTATACGGTGCCAGAGGGAGATCCAGAGAATAGTCGGTAACACAGCCGGGTCGGTACACAGAAGGTATCAGGTATACGGTGCCAGAGGGAGATCCAGAGAATAGTCGGTCACAGCCAGGTAGGTACACAGGAGTAGGAGGAATAGCGGGGTAAACAGGGAGCAGGATCACAGGAGTCAGGACACAGGAACTGTAGCCAGGAACAGGAAACACATTGCTCTGACACAGGCAGCGTGTCAGAGCAGGGAAGATATAGGAGTTTGAATTCCCCGCCCAGGAGTCACATGATCAGCAGCAGAGAGAAGCCGGAAGTGCGGCAGCGCTAACAGAAGCAGCGCTGAAGATATGGACACCGCTGTCAGCTCCCGCTGACAGCGCAGCGGAACGGGGACAAGGTAAGTTCCTAACACACCACAATGAGTAAAACTACTCGAGCTTTGTTGTTCACAGCATACTCATTCCCACCTTCTCATTATTCTGTTCGAGCCTTGCATATGCCCAGAGAGCTTCTCAGACATCCTGCCTGCAGGTCCACTCAGATGCAATGTTCTTCAGGGGGATTGTTTCAGGTTAGCTCACCAATAACTGAGTGACATCCTGCTGTCTCAATGAGTATCAACTAAACTTCCCTGGAGTCTAAAACTTGGAGGTATTCACCAGGGATTCCCACAAGGGAATATGGGCTTCTGTGGCTCCCACCTTGCAGGTCGTGGCCCTCCAGGAAAGCTCCCAATGTGACAGCTGAGAACAAGTTACATAGCCAAGGAATGATCCAATTCGGACATCAAATGATGGTAACGAAGATTACCATTTTATTATAAAACATTAACACAAGAGTTCAATGCAGACTTGAGTAATTTGCAAATGCTGATCACAAAGGCATACATGAATAGTGACTTTCAGCGACATTCATTAATACAAGCTGCACATGCAATAATCAGATTAGTAGTAATCTTGAGGCACAAGAATCAACAAAGTCCAAACATATTCAGCCAGTATAGGCACAGCTTGATACGGATTGTGGAGCTGAAAACAGTAATCAACAATGCAGGCCAAGTAGATAATAGATGTGAATCATAGCGTTTACCACAAGCAGTGGGACAGGTATGCAGAGATCAAGACAGTCCAGCATCCAACAGTGATGAACACACAGCAGCGATAAATAACAGCTTTACCACGGATAGTGGAACAGGTAACAATAGTCAGCAATGTAGGTAAAGCAGGAAACAGATGCAAATCATAGCACAGAGATTGAGGAAATCTAGCAAACAGCAGCGATGACCACACATCAGCGATGAACACAGCAGCTTACCACCGATTGTGGAACAGTTAACAGGTACAGATCATAGCGTTTACCACGAGCAGTGGAACAGGCATGCAGAGATTGAAGAAATCCAGCAAACAGCAGCGATGATCACACAGCAGCGATGAACACAGCAGCTTACCACGGATTTTGGAACAGATAACAGGTGTAGCTCATAGCATTTACCACGAGCAGTAGAACAGGCATGCAAACAGATACATCAGAGTAACAAATAGGACTTGAAGAACCAGCAATGCGAGAAAGAACGGAAGGGAGACTGACCAATAGTAACACTGACCAGCACACAGGTGTAATGATCACAGGTGCAGACCATGACTAATAGTCTGCACTAGCAACAGAAGTTAAAGTGACAGTCAGTGTTTAGAGGCTCGGGTAGAGGTACCTGGGGAGAGGTTTGTGACAGATTGACAGGAGAGAATTATATTTCCCGTTTTCCTCACTCCCAATTCCCTTATTTTATTGTTAATCAATTAATAACCAGTTTTACTAATAGCTATATATGTTATTTTCTGATTGTTAAATTATATTAATGTATTATATTATTTATTTGAATTCTATATAACGCTATTACCCCTATTATATATTTATATCTAAATAACTCCGACCTTACCAGCCCGACTTGCACTATTTGTTTTGTATTTGTGTCCTTTCAAAAAAGTTTTAAAAAAATAAACACAACAGCAAGAAACAGTTAATTGTGTAAATGATGATCAAAGAAAAGAAACACAAAAAACAACTGAATCACGTGAGGCTTTTTCAGTTCTAAAAATGGGTATGAGGACGATTCCTAGAAAGTGAACAAAACCACAGCACAGACTTAAAGAGTCTATATATACATAAATAGAAATTAAACACATATATGCAATCAAGATGCTGGTTAAGAAATACTAGTGGCCTTTATTATAAAGGAACAAAAATTGTGTTCTTACTTTTGATTCTATTCACCAGGTATCGCACACAAAACAAAGTATTTTCTGCAGTTGTTAAAATTCTCAGTGAAGTTTTGTGTAAATTAGAGATGCTCACTGACCACCGTGTTTTGGTTTTGGTTTTGGTTTTGGATCTGGATTACCGTCGTGTTTTGGTTTTGGTTTTGTTTTGCAATTTTGTTTAAAAATCAATGTTTTTGGGCTTAAAATAACCAAAATTAGTGCTCCACCTGTTTCTTGGATAAGTAAGGTAATTCTAAAGCTAATAAATTAGGAAGAAAACCGTTTAATCCCTGGTAGGCCGTCCTTAATTCTGCACACAAACCTGATTGTCTTCCTCTCCATCTTAGCCTATTGGCAAAGCAGCCATTGTCTTTGGGTGTATATTACACCCTACACTTATAGTTAAAAATATAAAGAAATGGACAAAGGCAGTTTGGTTTCTGTCTCTCTAGGCCCCCCTCCATTTGTAGAAAATACAAAAAAATTCAGCCGTTATAGACTGTACAATATAAATTGAAATGGACAAAGGCAGGTTGGTTTCTGTCTCTATAGCCCCCCCCTCCACTTGTAGTTAAATAGAAAAAAAGCAGCCTGCATAGACTGAACAATATAAAAAATAAATGGACCAAGGTAGTTTGGTGGCTGCCTATGACCCCCCCCCCCCGCCTTCCACTTGTAGTTGAATAGAAAAAAAGCAGCCTGCATAGACTGTAGATTAGAATATAAATATAAATGGACAAAGGCAATTTGGTATCTATCTGCATCATAATCATCAGCATCATCATTAGTGCCCTCGTCGCCTACACAAATCTCCCCTTTATCCTCTTCTAATTCCAAAGTGGCATCCTCAATTGGTGTATCACCGGCTACACTCGGGCTGTTAAGGCACACATCAGCAGAACTGCTGAAAGTACCCTTCTTTATGGGTACACTGTCACTAACAGAATGCTCACGATTAGACATACCACTAGTGGATGGACTCTCCCCAGGGATTGGTGTCATTTCTGATTCAGAGCATACATTATCCTCTAATGCCTTACTGTTTTCTTGCAACTCGGCTTTCACGCGTAACAGTACTTGTGCACCACTTGTAGGCTCGGTAACATTTTTTGATCTGCCACTAATGGACAAAGGCAAAGGCCTTATTCTCTCTTTGCCACTGCGTGTATAGAATGGCATGTTGGAAATTTTCTGAGATCCATGAGAATGCAGCCTCCAGTTCTATCTGTGTTAAAGAGAATACCTATAAGGTGCTATACCGATGGTACTATGTGCCTTCACAACTCCATAGAATCCTCCCTGACTCTTCTGACTGGTGCTGGCAGGGGTGCCTCCACAAGGGCACATTCCTTCATATTTGGTGGACTGTCCAAAACTGACAAGCTTCTGGATTGAGATCAAACGTTTGATCCTATCAATTCTTCAGGTGGATATTCCCCTGGAGCCCAAATTCTTTCTTCTTCCTCTGGGAGCTCCCTCGGCAACTCGTCATCAGAATAAATTAATTAGGCACATTCTTTCGGCAGCTACTTGCCGAGTAGTGGCAGACTGGCGGCAGCAATCTCCTTCTTCCTTGCAGTCAATAGTTAACAGATTTTGGCAGACCCAGTGGATGGAGTATATGACCAGTATTATCCGCAACTCCTCGAGAGCCTTCACCAAGGTCTGGGACCCATGGCTGTCCTTTTTCCAGGCTTGCCCACCCTTCGCATAACTAAGTATTATCATTTTGTTTCCCTTTACAGCTCTTTTTATCCCTCACATTGGATCTAGCCACTTTTACCCTCTCCCCCTATAACGTTTTCTCTCTTTCCCCCTTCTTTTTCTTCTCTCCCCTCTGTATGGAAAACTTTTGGTTACTCTTTCTTTCTTTACATATATAACTATTCGGTTGACATGTTGAATTCCATTTTTTACACACGCTGGTCGCTGGCTCTGTGTGTTAATCTTGTTATCTACAATTTGTGTTTTTTCACTGTCAGTTGTAATTTATTGTGTATGTGACCTTGCAAAAATAAAAAAAAAGATATGGTACTGCCATTTCAGGAAAGGAGAATATGGACATTGGGAAGCTAAGTTAAGGGAGGTGGAAAGTTGTCAATAATTAATAGAACCTAGTTGCAGGTATGATGAGATGTGGTACAGTTAGAGAGCAAAGAGGTTAAAGTAGTGAAGGAGAGCTTGCAGGTGATAAAGTGATGGTCTGGCACAGACAAATGAGTTTTAAACAAATCAGAAACTGAGAGTCAGTAAAAAACAAGATCAAGGCTGTGGCCATCACAATGAGTCACTACACAATGAGTAGAACAGTCTACTGGGCCATGACCGGATGTTAGAGACAGTAGTTTGGAGGCACAATGAGAATGTGCATAATCAAATTGGATGTTAAATTCACAGATGGTAATATAGTGGATGTCAGAGGATAAGAAATGTGGTTAGACCAAAGAAACCAAAGAAAGGTTTAAGGCATTGTTGATGTTATTATTGGGACAATAGATCACAGTAAAAAACACAGATAAGAACTTCAAAAACCTGTATAGTATTTACTTCAAATGATGGGAACCTGAGTTATGGAACAGTTGCTAGAACTATGAATGTGCAAATTGGGAAACAGAGGAGTCCAACCCTACCTCCTCTTCTGCTTCCAGGACTGGAGGTGTGGGTGAAGTAAATAACATGATGTGCAAGTGTATGTGAGGCAGTGTCTGATTGTCTGAGCCATGTTTTTGTTATTGGCAGAAGCTAGAGGTTGTTTGAGAGGAAGAAGTCATGGATGGCGTTTATGTAAGAGAGAAAAAAGTGCTGCCCTTAGTGATGTTTGATCTTTTTACGGCTGCTAATTGAGATAGGGATGGGGGGGATTGAGTAGAGTGGTTTGGGAAGGGGCTATGCAGTAATCCACTACTGCCTACAAGTAACAAAGTAGTATAGTTGATAGTGTCCCCCTAGCATCACAAAACACACTTAGGATGTGGTGATAGCACTGATACTAGTATCAAATGCACAGTCTGTAGTTCTCGGTTCTTCTGAGTTCAATTTTCCCTATTAAGATCTTATCGATTTTCAGTGTAAGTTTATCTATAGTCCATGCATTTCTGAAGTTTCTGTATAAAGACAGTGTTTGTATGAGAAAATTTGGGATTTTCTCCTTGGATGTGTTATTATCCTGGATATTTACAGACCTCTTTGTTTAAAATAATACAGAGGGGTATCTGTACTGATTTTAGCCTGGTGGTTACAGTCACCTTGGTGTATTCTACGTGCACGTGTCTCTCGTCCCTAGGAAGGTCCGCCATCAGGTGAAAGGTTATACTCATGCAGGGGCTGTTAATTACAAGGGAGTGTAGTAATGAGGGGGCAATATGGATAAAGGAGTGTAATGCTGGGGTAGGATGTGAAGAATGCTTTCCTCAGGTTAGTTACAAAGAAGGATAATAGGATAATAAGAAAAACAATTTAGTAAACATTGTGGGATTTGATAGGGATTTGAGAATAAGTGGCAATGGACTAAGGCAAATAAATAATGTAAATAGAGAGAACATCAACAATTAACATTGTCCAAGGTAGAAGTGCAGATTCTGGATGCTGCAGATGATTGCATGTTGGTCTCATCTGTTGTTCACTGTTAGTTCAACTGGGATTTTCCATTACTCTGCTAGTAAATTCCTTAGATAGAAAATCACAAATGGTGATAGTGATAATAACTGCTGACAAATTGCAGTCACATACATTGAAAATGCAGATTGCAGTTAGCTGAAGTTCAGGTAGGAAGGAAATTAATATTGATTGTAGTTACAGTTATATACCTGGGGATGGAATAGATTACAGGTGGTAATATTAATGAATAATGAATGAAAATAATTTTATTTGCTATGTTCACAATTGCTCCATCAACTGCAATGATCACATTTTCCCTAAAAAGAAAATAATAGATTGCTCCTGGTCTTAAATAGTTTGAAGATGGACAAATTACAGGTCTGGCAGTGTACCTCTAGGACTAATTTTGTCATCACCCTATTGGGAGACACTCACATATTCTGGGGAATTGGTGAGCCTACATTGGTAGGGAGACTAATACCCAGGGTCCGACCAAGCTGCTGGAGAGTTGGCCAAGCAGTTGGGATTAGCAAAATAAACAGACCCATTTTATAGATCAGAACCACTGGCCAACTTGGATTACCATCTGTGGACCACCATCTGGCACCCCAGCAGTGTTGCAAGATTGTCTGGCAGTGTTTAGTTGGAGGGCAAACCTGCATGAAAGGGCAAGAGCAACACTAAGCAATGTTTGGGGTAGTGATTAAGGCACCCTAGATACAGAGAGAAGTAGATTGGGGAGAGGCCTGGTGGAGACCTCAGTTGGGATATAGTGGAGTCCTGATTTTTAAAGAGCAAGAAACAGAGATATCCACCTACGGGTTTTTAAAAACTTGATGGAAGTCCATGGGGTCGAGGAGGAAGAATGGTCCAAATATCAGGGATCTACATAAATGCTGATAGCAATAAAATATTGTAAGCAAATGAACCTCGACACACACACACACACACACACACACACACACACACACACACACACACACACACACACACACACTTTCTGACAGATATTCATTCACTTTGCATTGCTTCATGACAATATCTAGGTGGTCTGCAGTTCTATGGTGTCACTCTTAAGTACATAGTACACCATACTGTTGAGACGCTTTGAAACGTGGTAATAAATATGCTTCTAATGCTGTCTTAAAACCAGTGCTTTTTTGTCATAGAACTGAGTTCTGGCACCTTTTTTCGACGGATTTTCCAAGTTTTTAAAGTAACTTTTGAACATTTGATGTTTGGTCCACGTGGACTTGAATCGCCCTGTCGATCGTAGCAGGTCGGCGGCAAAATCACACAAGCATGCGGGCTGCTTGTGTGTCGAGTCTGATGCATGTGTACTTCGTTCGCACTGGTTGTGATGGTCGCGCGCTGAGTGCTTACTGCGTGTGTGGGTGTGTGTACAGTGATTGACTACGTGATGTGAGTTCCGGCACCTTTTTTCTTACAAAAAAAGCACAGCTTAAAACTAAGACATAGTAAAAGATTTCTTTTACACTTTGCAGGTTTGAAAAAGTGGAGATGTTGCCTATAGCAACCAAAGTCCAGCTGTCATTTTATGGACTGCACTAAATGAATGAAACCTAGAATTTGATTGGTTGCTATAGGCAACATCTCCACCCTTTCAAACCCGCAGATTAGTAAATATACACCCATGTGTATGAGCTGTACACTAATGTATTGTAATGTATTATTTATATACTAAAGAAGAAAACAACATGGCTGAATTAGTCCTGCATTTTTTCCATTTATGTTACACAAATGGAATGCTATTGATGACTGTGGAGGGTTATGGAGTTGAAGAAATAAGGGGCAGCCCAAACAACTGTAGAGGGCTGAAACTTAAATCTGGGCCTGAATGTTACTTGCAGTATTCAGCACACAATTCTCCCATAGCTAATCCCTAATTTCCATGGTCAGTCCCAGGTTTTAAAAAATTATCCCTGGAAATATTTGTCTTTGGAATTGTCCCAGATTTTCAATAATGACCATCTGCACAGTGCAATTCCTGTTACTGTGTATGCTGGATGCAATTCTCACTATCCAGTCTTATTCTGTGTATTTTATACCTTTATATTTGTTTAATAGGAGCATTGGTAATGCAAATATATGACATAATATCCAAGTTCAAAAATCATACCATAATGGATATTGTACATTAAGCATTTGAGATGCATCTATCTTTTCTGCATCAACATTATGAAAATTATTTTAAAATGTTGCCCACTATGTTCCCCTATGCTTAACAAAAGAGATGCTGCCTTAACAGGAGCGCAGAACAATGATTAGTGTACAAACCATTCAGATTTGTAGTGTCATATGTTCCTTGATGATTTTTATAAGCGGACTTCCCAGGATTTATAAATTGATTTAAGAGCCCCATAACCAGCTGAAGTCCAATCCGTTTTTATCTGCGGCCAATGGCCAATAGAGCACTGAAACATTTGTAGTATTTCTTGGACACTTCTTCAAACATAATACTTTAATATTCATGTAACAAAGGTTTCAGATCATCCAAAATTGTCAAAAAGATATTTTATAGAATTCAGTGTCTTAAAACTGGCTTTGAGATAATACTTCTGGCATTAAAAAGAATGAAATACAACAGGAAACGAAAGCTATATTATAACATGAAAGAAAAACAAAACTAATCAGTTCCAAATCCTCTCACATCTGTAATAAAATGCATAACATAAATCTCAAGTGACTAGCATACTTACAATACCTCAATGAATGACAAGTAATTAGTGGCTCTGTACAGGGAATTAAATCCCCCCACTGCGTTATACCTCAGGGACATTCTTTCAAAGTCAAAAACAGCAATTATTTCTACAAAAATAGTAAGCTATAAACATTCATGGCAGTACTGTGCAGTATTTTTTACATTCATTAATGATGTCATTTACAGTTTTTGTCTTGACATTCTGAGCAAAAACCTACAGAGCAGTTTGAATTATACTTGCTATATTTTGCCAATAAACATTATGACATGGCACCAAACATGCTGGGCCTGATTCATTAAGGAAAGTAAATAAAAAACATTACCAAACACTAATACAATTGCATATATGTGAAGTGCCTGGACTATTTGGGCAAGATTCCGGTCAGTTGATGCATATGATGAGTGTAAGAGTTTGAGACGGGCGCTGGTCAAGTGTGATCCACTTGGCTGGGTGCAGCTGGTAGGCACATTATGCAGCTAGTTTTGCTCTACACAAAACGTAAATTTATTTTGTTCAATGAGATATTGGATGTGATTGTGGTGGAGAGAGCAGATTTACAGGGGCGTTCTGGGGTTACAGGGTGGCTGCAGAGCCCTTATCTCCCTGCTAAATTATCTCTTTTTGCAGTTACTTCGGAGGTGTCAGCAATCCAGAGTGGTCCAATACCTTCAGTGACACAGCTTTTTCCCCAAATGAGAGCACTGTACACGGGAAAGCACAAATTGAGGCTTATATAGATTTGGACACGTGCAGGCTTAAACTACGCTGCACAAAACATGTGTATATTTTAAGGCGCATGTATCTCGAGATATCTCAGGTGCAAAATCATTAGTAATTGTGCCATGCGTATGT
Organism: Mixophyes fleayi; assembly: GCF_038048845.1. NCBI lineage: Eukaryota > Metazoa > Chordata > Amphibia > Anura > Limnodynastidae > Mixophyes > Mixophyes fleayi. The sequence goes on along the minus strand of NC_134406.1, from coordinate 48,103,521 downwards.
CAGACACAATGCAGACAATTTCTGCTCTGTATCGAATAGTATCTGACAAGCTAATGGGCTTGACATTTGTGCTGCGAGTTCTAGCAACCATGGGTATGCTAATGCTTGTAGTCCTGCAAGCGCCAGCATACTCAAGCAGTTTAGAGCGGCCAGGGCTTGCTGGGACCTGTAGCGCAACAGATGAAAAATACTGATAACTTGATTTTAACACTTTATTACCACCCACCGCTGTTGAGAGAATCTGTAATGCTATTTAACCCACCCCCTTCCTCACTCATTCAGCCTCTCCAGATGCAAGGAGGCGCAAGTCAGATATACTCCAAAATCTTCACAAAGATGCAGAGATATTTTGGATGCAAAAGTACAAAAAAGTACAAAAAAGTGTATTTTATGCATAAAACGGCCTTTATATTTAACTCTAAATGACGCTGTTTATGTGCATAAATATCAATGACATAAAACATTCAAACACAGAAATGTGGTCCATGTAACAAAGGAAACCCTCATGTGACTACACCCTCATGATTATTTTAAGAAAGACGAATGAATGAGCAGTATTTTAGGATAAAATTGAGATGTTTCCATTAATGAAGGGACTGATCATAAAGTGATTACAGATTGAACCAGCAATCCTAACAAAAGTAGTTGAGTAATTTTATGGGGCATTTCCCAAAAACAAGGGCTTAGGATGCGCATACATATGCCCTAGCAGATAAATAAGTGTATCTGAATAGAAAAAAATAAACTGTGCATCCTTATTTTTTGAGAACAAACAAAGTAGAAGAAAGAGTTGTGTATCCAGGGCACTCTTTTGAGTATTTACTTTGTATGATAAGCAAATATTAAAAAATATAACCTTTATTGGTATACCTTAAAAACAATTATAGCGATATATTAAAAAAGGGAAATGATAGTAACAATAACAAAAATACATTAATCTGTTAAAAAGGTAGAGAAACTACCCTGTTGTCTCGCTGTCCTAATATTAATATTATGTGACAACAAGCTGAATCATAGATAGTTTTTCTGGGGATCTCAAACCTTATTTGGAAAATATTTATCAATTAATACCCAAATGGCAATAGAGCATTAATGGTGCCCCCTGTTAATAGACCGTAGTGCAATACCACAATATAACCAAATTGAATTCAACTAATTAAACTAGCCTGAATGTGCTGTAATAGTACTGACAATCAGAGAGTATTGTTGTATCTACAGTGTGGTTACCTGCGCTATTTCACAAGAGAAGATATCCACACTATGTATCTTAGAGTGCACATCCCCTCATACATTAGCAGAAGATAAATTAACTATACACGTAGAGGGATTTTTACTTGGTGCGGTGAAGGAAGATTTCTTCATCCATATTTTTCCCTTTTGGAAATAACCCTTTCAGGTTGTGTTTTTTATACTCTCCCTTTGTCGTATTAATGGCAAAGTTCTTATTGTCAGTATCTGAACTTATCAGAGTGCTGCTTCAGCACAAGGGACAGCTCCCTGCACAGCACAGGGGATTGGTGTGGCTCCATAAGTGTGCAAGATTGCGGCCAGTATACTAGACCAAAGTTTCTCAACCTTCTATTTAAATACCTCTAAAAAGCTGTTTTTTATTACAAGGAGGGATTAAATCTATCTATCTATCTATCTATCTATCTATCTATCTATCTATCTATCTATCTCATATCTATCTATCTATCTATATATCTATCTATCCAACTCATATCTATCTATCTCATATTAATGTATCTAACTATCTATCTATCTCATATCTTTCTATCTATCTATCTATCTATCTATCTATCTATATATCTATCTATCCAACTCATATCTATCTATCTCATATCAATGTATCTATCTATCTATCTATCTATCTATCTCATATCTATCTATCTATCTATATATCTATCTATCCAACTCATATCTATCTATCTCATATCAATGTATCTATCTATCTATCTATCTATCTATCTATCTATCTATCTATCTATCTCATATCTTTCTATCTATCTATCTATCTATCTATCTATCTATCTATCTATCCAACTCATATCTATCTATCTCATATCAATGTATCTATCTATCTATCTCATATCTTTCTATCTATCTATCTAACTCATATCTATCTATCTAACTTTCTATCTATCTATCTATCTATCTCATATCTATCTATCTATCTATCTATCTATCTATCTATCTATCTATCTATCTATCTCTTTTTCTATCTCATATCTATCTATCTATCTATCTATCTATCTATCTATCTATCTATCTATCTAACTCATATATATCTATTTATATATCTCCCTCATATCTATCTATCTATCTCATATCTATCTAGCTATCTATCTATCTATCTATATATCTCTTTTTCTATCTCATATCTATCTATCTATCTATCTATCTATCTATCTATCCCAAGGAAAACAAAGAAACAATATTTTACACTATTATACCTTTATGATGCTTTCCCCACAACCACACTTCTTATTTTGTGACTACCTTCACATGGATAACTGCACTCATTAATTCACAACAGTGTACATACCTCTCTCTGTTGTATCTGCCTAAAGACTATAAATAATACTCGTAGAACCTATCTGAAAACCATCCTAATTAAAAGCCTAAACATTGACTAGCTTCACTAAACAGAAACAAGGGAGATGTAATCTGCACACACAAATCACCGCTGTAACTGACTTTACAGGACAAGAATGCAGGAGCACACTTTATGTACTAAAGACAACCACAATAAGAATAAGAAACAGTTTGTAGATTAGACTTTGTAATATTGCTATATAATATAATATGAGGTTCTTTGTGCATATTATGATCACAATGTAAATGCTTGAAGGTTGGTTTATACTTTTTGAATTTTTTGTGTGGTCATAGGGAATGTCAAAATATAGAAATAATATCAACTATTGGTATTTTTCAGACCTCTCTGTGTAAAGAAAAAAATCATTACATTTTAAAAATGAAACCAATGTGGCACTATGCCACTATTCAAATCAATAGCCATCCAAATAAGTTCTGTTTATTATTTTCTGGAGAAGTTATTTATATTTAAATATACAAATGCAGTCGTAGCAAATTTGAATTGATATTTATATGCTTAATATTTCAATTTGGGTTTGACATGATCTATGACACTTGCAACTAAGGCTGGCTACACACTACGGGTTCCTCACCTGATTATCGTGCCAGTCACACTATAAATGACTGTTAGGTCCGATGTTGCATTAGCGTGTACGCTCCAATGATCATGTTTTACCGTTCCTAAACACATGGTATTGTTTCATTAGCTTTTATAAACGGACTAAAAATCTCTACAAACGGTGGAACGATGTCGGGCAAATTCTTCAGTGTGTATGCACTCAGGACCAGCAGTGTAGACCGATCTCCATGGAGTGTACTGAGTCACGATCTCTTCAGCCGATGGTTATGACAGATCTGAAGGTAAATCGTGTAGGTGTGTAATCATGCGTTGGCATGTTGATCGGGACTTTCAGTTGTTGGTAAAATTGTTAGCGATATGGCATCAGGAGAATTTTCTGCAGTGTGTACCCAGCTTGAGAAAACACAGGGCCTACTACTCCTTTAGTGAATACTTGAAACATGATAATGGTAAAAACATACTGGTAGGTTAATTGGCTGCTATTAAATTGCCCTTAGTCTCTCTCTGTCTGTGTGTGTGTATGTTAGAAGATTTAGACTGTAAGCTCCAATGGGGCAGGGACTGATGTGAATGGGCTCTCTGTGCAGCGCTGCGGAATTAGTGGCGCTATATAAATAAATGATGATGATGATGAATGGTAGAGTGACAGGAACAAGGTAAGAAACACATTCAGTCCTTCCTGGCTCTGATCCTCATTTTGTTACTGTACACTTCAGTCCAGTTAAGATTAATGAAAACTTTAATATGAACCAGGCAGTAAGTGATCAGTACCAGTGGTACAATACAACAACAGCAGCACAATGCCTCTCTGTCACTAATATACACTGAAATGGCCAATAGAGAAGGAGGAATTGTAATATAATTCATGTGAAAAATGTAGGTGTTCTGATTGGTTCCTCTTTTACAATTTGGTTTTACAAAATTATTCAGAAGCTTTGAATGACCAATATTTGCAGATTTAGAAAACTTGACAAATTGTCCCATTAATCTCTAGTTATAAATAATACAGTTGAATTTGTGTATGATGTACTAGTGCACTAAAAAAAGATGACAGGTACGGAAATGAATCCATTGCACACACAGAGTGTTTAGAGGTGGACGTTATCCTAGATAATTGGTGCGTTCTGAATGGCAGATGGTTGGGGGTTTCATGCAGTGAGAGTCAGGAGGGCCTTGGAAGAGAAAATATTTTCCAATGTAATCTCCAGTTACTGACTCCTGCTACTTCAATCTATTTCCAGCTTGGCAATATCTTCTGAGAACTGTTTCACAGGTCATAGTGCCTGGATTCTGGGAAAAATCAATGTTGCTCTAAAGGAGAAATTTACCCTATTTATAAACAGTGTCTCCTTTGACTTTGTCTTTCCCTAAATAATCCGCAAAACATATCATCATTAATTGGTCTGGACAGTGAATATTTTTCCTCATCATATGTGCATTTCTTTATCTGACTGCAAAGGCGTTTAATTGAGAAATCTACTTTTGTACCAACGTGCAAAAATTACATTATTTAAATGAGATAAAGGGAAGAGAAGGTGCATTTATAGTGGTTCCCGTCTCAGAATTCAGAGATCCTAGAGATTACATCTGGGGAAGTGACATATGTAATAAATACAGTTCTGATGTCCCCGCACTCTCAGAATTTTAAATTAAGCTAAACTAAACACTGAAGAGTATAATCATAATAATAATATTAATAATAATGGTACTAAAGTCATAGCAGGTTAGACTGACTGTCTCCATGCTGTGCAATTTCCCTTAATCATCTGTCAACCCATATTGGCTCTGACTACTACTGGGGTGTTTCCAAAGGCCATGAAATGGGTATACACCTGGAAATGTACTTGATGAAAAAGTAGTTGAATTTATGCACATAGAACCATTGCGAGTCTGCAGATTTTGCAGTTTATTAAGACCCTTAATGTCATAATATCAAGGACAACCTCAGAGCACAGACTCTATAAAGAACTAAATAGGAAAAGGAAATTGGATCTATACAGCAAACGCAACCTGGCAATAGCCTTGCTTTAATGGGTAATTAGATGAACAAGTCAAGTCTTTGTTAAGGACATCTGGTCACAGTGACCCCAACCTATTAGGCTAAAGCACTTTGAGTTTGTACAGTAGCTTAATCCTGTCTTCATGTCATCTTTGATTAGCTTTTTAAATTTGCATCTCTCATAATTAAATCTGACAATGCTGTTACAGGTCTATTTATGGCTTTGTGCATAGAGTACGATGGTGGTTGTATGAAATAATATTTTCATATTACTCTGCACCACAGTATTAGAAAGATGTATTTTCTTAATGATGAATAAAGTGAACCATAGTGGAGATTGAATAAGTCAGCATCCTATAGCAGCTGTTGCTTACAATAATTGCTCTATAGTTCTTAGCATCCTCCCACCTACCAGTTCTATTGGCAGGCTTATGAACAGTTAGAGAGATTCACTTTTTTGCCTGCTCTATATCTCTGTACACATAGACATGCAGCCATGCCTCAAAGGATCTGTGTAAAAAATGGATAAGAAAGGATTACTTCACTTATAACTAGAAAGTTTGTATTGGGCAGAGTTCAATGAGTTAAACTAAAGCAAAAAAAAGTGTTACCGTATATACTCGAGTATAAGCCGACCCGAATATAAGCCGAGGACCACAAAAAACTGGGAAAACTTATTGACTCGAGTATAAGCCGAAGGAGGGCTTTTTCAGCATAAAAAATGTGCTGAAAAACTCGGCTTATACACGAGTATATACAGTAATTATATTGTTGGTACCCTTCCAATGCCTATAACATCTCTACGTCCCTATGTACTCTACCCAATTAAGTTGAGTGGAAATGGGAAGTGCACGACGGGAAGGGCATCGACACCACTGAGCCTGTTTAAAACAGGCATGTGGTTAGAGCAGTATGTAACTGTTACAAGCCTTATATTTCTCACTTCATAATTGGAATTATAAAGTGGTTCACGACTAAGTTCGTTTTCTTAATGTGTGCCCATTTTTTTCCGGAAATAACTTTTTAGAAAATGTTGTTTATCAAAGTACATTTTCTATTACTTTTGTTGGGGGTTTTTATATTGGTAGTTTATTGAAATATATTTCCCTTAATTTGTTCTACTGGGAAAAATAGGCAGAATTAGGGAAAAATATACCTGTTGAAAACTCTGCATGCAATTTTTACACAGTTAGAGCAAATTTGTTAAATAGCTTAAAATGTATTTATATCGGTCACTTGAGTATACTAATGTATGTGTAGTGTAATTGTATAAAGTGCTTTAATATGTAAACTTTGTATTTTTGTTTCTGATTATTTTTCCACCTTTTTCAATTTCTAAAAAATAGTTCCTATTTATAACTCATATGCTTTTTCTAGCAAGTATGGATGTAGTACTGCCCTTTGCTGGGGATGTCATTGTGATATCACAGGATTTCCTGTTCAGATGAGGAAGCAGCTGATAGTATTTACTTTGAATACTATTGTGACAAAGAGGTGGGTTCCAGGTACCAGCTAATAAAGGTTAAGCCTGCCTGGGACCCCTTCTCGTTAGGCGAAACATATAAAACACTTCGGCCTTGAAGTGTCCATGGAAACATGTATGTGGCAACCCTTTCTATAGGAGAGCTGAAATCACCCCAGTATACCCTTTGAGAGTAAAGTTTAATATGATGTCCTTTTCTCTGATATCACTTAAAAAGCCAAATCATTACTCTCTTCTCAGTGATTGACAGCCCAATGGAGCAGGAACAAGCCTGCAGGAAATCTGTTTCTGAAGATCGGGTTATACGTTTTCACTATAACGGGGTAAACTGGGAAGTGAACCAAATCTTCCTTTTCTCAAAATCTTTCCACGAAATCCCCAGTATCTTTTCTCCTGACTTGGATGACTCACAGCAGGAGAGCCAGAGGGCGACGGGCTTCTCTTTGCCAATGCCTAGAAATAAGTGGGGCCAATGATCCTCTATCAAGAGGCTAACTCTCTCCTTATCCCAGTGTCACAGCAATAGGGTTTCTGGGATCCGTCTTGGGACCCTTGGGACTAGCTGTGGCAGGGATTAAGTGGAAACTAGTAGGCCGGATGGAGGTCTTGCTCATAGAGGGAGGATGTGCTCTATTCATGTTTACATGATGACAGGCAACTGGAATTTGGACCTGGTGGACTGGAACCTGGACACAGGAACAGAGGAACTGAACCCACAGCCAGAGACTCAGTACCCCAAAGGATCCAGAAACTCAGAATATTATTATACAAAAACTGGGATTCGGGAGGCTCAGAACTCAGGCAGTGGATTATTACTATATTCTATATAAAATATAGTAATTAATAACAAAACATAAAAAAGAATGTCTCTCCCCCCATAAAATAAATTTATTAGGATGTTATGGAAGCTTATTGTACATAAAATACACTTTTACATTTGCTCCTGGTTGAAACACATATTCTTGCACTCGCCACCGTCATCACTAGTAATTGGCACTTACACCAGACCTGTAGCTGGTGTAAGTGATACGAGTGAAAACTACGTACCTTAGAGATGCCCGAAGCTTGAATCGAACAATGCTGGGTGCACTGGAGCTTAGCACAGCCTTACTGTACACTGATTATATGCATACGCCCAGTCCACTCCCCGTTCCACTCATGACATTTCAGGCTGTGGTAAGGGTACTTTGCATTCACAGATGCATTGGACTTTGCTGCGTTCGAAAGCATATGGTTTGTTTCTGGGCATGTGCAGAGTGATTTTACGTAACACGTATTGGCATTTATGTGTCTTAAGGATTCAGACCCTGCATAATTTAGATTGAATCATGATATAACCACTTGATATGGTTATATAAAGGAAAAGAAAAGATTAGCGCCTCCCTAGAATCCAATTAGGCTGCCGTGTGCATATAATACCAATGGGTATAGGTTAAAGGCCTGTCCCTTGAATAGTATTGCACAGGAATAGCAGTTATCCAAGACGCTATAAGATAAACAAATTGTACAAAGAGTAGCACGTTTACTGTATTGTAAAAACTCACTCAATAAGAAGAGATATTGCAATAAGCATTAGACAAGTAATCATTATTGATAAGGAGGGTCATATCCAAGGAGTATACATATTGTAGCAGTTAATTTCAGTAAAATGCTGATGATGCTGAGCTTCAATTCGACACCCTGGAACTATCATTTCATTATCAGCTGACATATATACTTATTTTCCTTGAAGCATGTTGGAGACAGGTGTTATGTCCTGGCCAATTATTAGGTACACATCTGTTTTGGGCTATCTTCAATTGGTCCTAGAGCGACTATATCTCTTTAACTATGTCTCTAAAGAATGACTCTCCCATGGGAGACTTTCAGGCTAATTTACAAGTAGTGTTTAGAGTTAATGGTTTTACTTTTAAATTACATTAGTGTTTTTTGTAATCTATAAATCTTTTTTTTGCTTGTAGCTTTCATTGTGTTCGTTATTCTCCATTTGGATGGCCTTACTTGATTTTTACCTGTTTGTTCCTCAGAGCACAAACTACTCCTCATCAAAGCACTTATATGCCCCAGGCATGTTTGGGATCCCTGTTTTTAGAGACATTAATGTTATTATTTCAGAAGAATTTGATGGCATGTCAAACAGTGACTGGCAGCTGTTGTGAACAGCAACGAATATGAACAATGTGAAAAGTAAATTGCATGGAGCTTTAAATCAACACTAAGTTCAATATAAACTAGATATAGTAATCCATGTATAAGGCATTTATTCATAAATCAATCTATTCCTAACCATCAAAAAGTGCTGGGTGGTAATCCACATACAGTGCACAAATAATAATTTTCCTTTGTGCTCATTTGCTAGAAAAAAAAATCATCTAATAAAAAAAACTGCACTAAAGAAAATAATAAAAAGCAGATGTCTTAGTTATTTAAATCTTCATAAATATGTATAAGCCATCCACTGGTTTCAGTCTACCTCTGCCAATCAGATGGTCCTACTAACCTTCTAACCAGTCTGAATATACATTACATCCATATACATTTAGAAACTGAGATTGAAAATGACTTATAGACCATGCAGGTGGGAGGCACAGGACAATATTTTGGCACTGGTGTGTTGGGGGAAGGATTATAGGTGCATGGACAATATTGTCCAAAAACCTGTAGTACCACCATGTGATGATGTATATTGTATTGTGCTATACCTATAATAATGGGATGTGCCTCTATGTCAAACTATGAAAACCTGCAGTAAGATGGATCTCATCTATCTCATACCCTCTGCAGAGGAATATTTGCTATATCTTGCTTATGTTTTGGCTCTTAGGGCATCTGACCTTCATTAGTCCTAAACAGATGTAAATTAGTTATCTGTATTATTTTGCTTCAAATAAGACCAATTTTGATTTTCAGCTACCTCTTGATGAAAACTGGGATCCCCTTTTACAGGAAAACCTTTCTCCAGACCGTTTCTCTTAGTTATGGTTCCTATTGTCCTGGAGTTCTAGAGTTCATATTCCCTTTACACTAGAATGGTTAGGATCTTTTGATATAGGTTTATACAATGATTTCACTGGACAAAAGAAGTAACAGGAGGCTCTTATAGAATGAGCAATCTTCAGGGCATATAGCTATTGGGATCTCTGTTTCAAAATGAAGGGAATTATATTCTCTTTCCATCATTGGCGTGAGTAAGAGACAAATGTGCACCTTTGGAATATGATAACTGGGAGGAGATATTGTTTTAAGTTCTTGATATATGATTCTCTGTTAAAGACAGACCGGAAGGCACAAAAGTTACCAGGATAACCTCCTGTGGGTACCAAAAATATATTTTCTTCTATAGAATGTTAGTACAAGGCAAACATGAGAAATGTGACTTTATCATCCTCTGATATCGCAACATCATTAAGCAAGTAGATTATTGAATGTTTATGTTATAGAATATATGTATGCTCCAAATATATATATTATTTTCATATCTACAGTGGTCTCGGACACCTGGATTTAGTGGGTGGGCACTGCATATCCCAGTCCAATTTAATTATTACCATTACTTATTACCATTAGTGTGACTTGGTCACTTATAAATAATTTATGGTATACATTTATTTAAAGGAAATAGTGCAGGGCGCTTATTTATATAATTGCAAATGTACTTATTTTTGATATTGTGTGTATTTTGGTAAAGGAAATATCTTTATTTCTGAGACCAGGGGAGAAATTTTTTTTTTGTTTTATCTTTGCTAGAGGATATGCATTATTTCTGAGGTATATAGCTGATGCGATAAGCATTTGTTTAGGAAGTCTTTTGTGTATTTTGTGGTAGGGACATGAGTTGTTTTTTCATGTAACACACAAATGCTTGATAGCTTATTTGTACACTGAAATTTAAAGTTGATATGTGTGTGTTACATGAAAAAACAGTCAGTATTTAACTTATGTGCAAAACAGAACACTCATTTGCACCCCTTGCATTGTAACATGGTTTTGTCCAGGAGACTGAAATAAGGATCCTCTTCATTTAAGATCCTTAATGAATCAGGCCCCTTCTTTGGTTGTATCCAACAAGTCCCTTTTAGATAGACTACTTATTATCAGTAATGTTGTAATTGTAAACATCTATTAACCCTCAGTAATAGAGAAATGGATTCCAGTCCTTAGTAGAGAGAAGATCAGGTGCTTGATATTCATTGATTGAAAATGTAGTCCATACAACACTGTATCTTTGCTATCAATAATTGTAATAGATGGCAACAATGTCTAACTGTATTTCCTAATAATGACAGGATTCTAACTACCTGATATGTTTTTGCTAGATTCAATATTAAATAGAGGTTCTGGTGCTAGTCCCCCTAATATAATTGTCCAAACAGTAACACTGGCTATTTGTTCTGGTCCCTAACATAATATAAAGTGATGGGGGTGAATTGCTAGCTACCTGTGTTCAATCTAATTTGGGATTTGGCCAATAGAAATATAATGCTACTATAAAATGAGATTCGCCACGTCACTTTGTGAATCCATCAGAAATGAGATTCAATACTTAAATAAGAGATCGGTCACATACAGCAAACACCGACGCGCGTTTCGCTGTATTAGCTTCCTCCTGCCTGGATTAGGATTTATACCTACATTAGTGTGCTTCTCTGTTTTTATCATTCTGCTCTTTTTCACTAAATTCCATAAACAAAATGCTAATAAAACAGTCAACTACTTCTTTGAACTTTTAAAACCATGATAGCCATGTGATAAATCATACATTAATTATAACTTTGGCATGTATATAGTCAGTAAATGCAATAGCTTTAGCAGAAGGATTTTGCAGTAATGTTCACCGCATCAACGCAGAATAGTTACATCCCCCACTCCTCATTTGCATTGTCTCATTCTCTTTGAACTTTGTGTTCTTTCCTCTTTAAATAAAGATGCAGAACTGGCTCTTGCTATACAATTTTTTTTTTAAAGAATATTTGCTTGCTGATAATATTTACACTTGAGAGTGCCTGTGGTGTTCGGTTTAGTTAAGAAATCTTCTTTAGATCCTCCGCATTTCCTCTGCCAGTAGAGTGACAGAATAATTAGGCAGCCTGCCCAAGTGAGACACACTGAAGCCAAAAATATAAAAGGCTGACTCCCGCAAGGAGAGATGCTGCAAGGAAAAGTCACTTACACAAGAGCCACCGTTTTGTGGATGTCTGTTTCATCTGTATTTTCAGTTTTTTTTAATTTCCAGCTGAATTTTTATTTACAAATCATTCCAGTATATGTTATAATCTTCGCAAGCAACTGTCAAGACACTTGTGACAACCCCACATTCTATTTTTGCACGTTTTAACTGTTTCATTGCATGCAATGAATGCAGTCTATTATTTACATTTATTTATATAACTTTTTTTGGTATTCTTTAAAGAGGGAGTATAAAAATAATGGGTCCTCTTGAAGGAAGACACTAGTACTGTTATGCAAATTTCACTGCACTTGGTGCAAGAAATTCTCATCTCAGCAGAAGACCAGAGTGCTCACCGTCACTAAATCACTACAAAGCAGATGGACTCCAACCTAAATAGGCCAAAGAAGAGCTGCCACTGTATCTAGTATAAAACATATATCTAAGGACATACCAACTTATGGCAAGTATGATCCGGGAGCCTGCCGGGCAAGGAGGGCGTGCAGGGGATGGGGCTCCAAAAATGGCATCATTTTGGCCCTGCCACCGTGACGTAATGACGCAAACCGCGTCATTTTACATCAGGGGCGGGGCCAAATGCCCGCGATTCACGGTGAATCGCTGCGTTTTGGACCCAATTCTGCCCACTTAAGTGGGCAGAGTCGGGAGATTGCCACACTCTCCCTGGAGTCCGTGAGACTCACACGAAATGCGGGAGTCTCCCGGACATTCCAGGAGAGTTGGCAAGTATGTCTGAGGAATTTGTGTCCATACCCTTAATGCTTTATGGACCAGAAGTATTTCATCTCTTATAAAACACCTGTTTTAGCAATTTCTCATGCATCAGTTTCACTGGCAATAACGTTTTTGTAGTCTATTCAAGTGAATTTTAGCTTTCTTGGGATGAACTGGGCTTGCTCTTTACATGCTACAGGAGCTCAGGTGAGTTATGTCTTCTGGTTCTCCTTCCTGTAAATATTATTACAAGGTGACTGATGACTGAGGCTCTGGTCAAGGTTAAAACCACTTTTTGTCCTAGGCTTAAGTCACAAGTCACCACTCTACATATTTTTTATTCTTGAGTTGAATTGCTATGAAGCATCATTTATACTTGAATAACTTACCTAATACTTCAGAAACAACTTCACTACATGCGTCCGAAAAAAAAATTGTTGCTACAACATGCTCGGCAAATCCAAAACGAGGGCAGAGTAACATTTTTAATAAGCGTGTGCGAATCATTTGCAAACTTCTAATTATAAGCAGTACGCAAGTTCAGGTTTTTGTCATCATCCATTACTTACACCTGCCGGTGACCACCCATAAATAAATAAAAACGCTTTTTCAGGCCTATTGAAGACTTCTCTCCCCTGTCACACTTTTATAGCCACTAGGAGTCAAAAGTGCCAAAGAGAAGCAGATCTAAAAGCCATAGTTACGTACGTTCACTTTCTGAGAGAACAAATGCAAAGATACGCTATGCAAATGGGCATATGTCTCACTCTGATTTAGGCCCATAGAGCCTAAAGCTCTACACACTACACTGTTTTCGTCTAATAATCAGCTCAAACAGCTGACATACGACCGCTCGTTCAAAAGTCGGGTCAGTGTGTGTAGTGACACGATGGTCGAAAGTCTGCCCAAAAGGACGATTGTCGCCTCATTCGGTTGGTCGTACCGTTTAATATTTTCGTTCCAATCTCGTTTCCGTTGTGTAGTGTGTATAAACTTCCGACCGATCCACAACAGTGAGTACGAAATTACAGACATTGCTCACGACAACATGACTGTAAAAAGTCGCTAACAGGACGTCCGCTCTTCACTTTATTGTCCTAAACAAGGCTGGTGTGTATGCAGTCCATGGACCGAGCGATCGGACCATCGCATGTAAAATCGCTCGGCATAAAAAGTTGGTCGAAATTTCTGTAGTGTGTACCCAGCTGTTTAATTGTCGAGATCCATTGTGTTGTGTGAAACAACAAGTCTAATATTGAAATGTGAAGATCTAACTCACAGTAACCAGACTATCTAGTATCAAAACTTTAATACAATGTAATAGTTGTGCTCAATTGGACACAGCTGCCAAACAACTCCTGAGATTGTATTGGGTAATGTCCACAACAGTCTCTTAGAGACTCAAGTGTCTTTTAAAGAATGCAAGTCCTCATAACAAGTCCATATTCATTGTAAAAGTTGTCAGATCTAACTTGAATTGAAACCACAACTTATTCAAAGACCGGTATCACTAATGTTAATCACATTTTGGTATTAATATTAAGTGAACGATCTTCAAATGTTGTTGTCCCAATAACAATATCCTCCTCTTTGGTAATCAATGCCAGTTACATCAGGAAGTGCCCAGTACTTTCAGAACCTCTGTTTATACATCAGAAGTGTGCCGTATAGAAATAGAGATAAAGATATAGGACCTGATTCATTAAGGAACTTAGGCAAGAAATTTGTTACTTAAGTCTCTTGGACAAAACCATCTTAAAATGCAAGGGGTGAAAATTAGTTTTCTATTTTGCACATAAGTTAAATACTGTCTGTTTTTTCATGTAGCACACAAATACCAACTTTAAATTTCAGTGTACAAATAAGCTATCAAGTATTTGTGTGCTACATGAAAAAGCAGCCAGTATTTAACTTATGTGCAAAATAGAAAACTTATTTTCACCCCTTGCATTGTAACATGGTTTTGTCCAGGAGACTTAAGTAAGAAATTTCTTGCCTAAGTTCCTTAATGAATCAGGCCCATAGAAAGTGAACTACTGAGGTTACTTTAAAATAATTTTATCAAATATTCACTTACACTGTACATGATATAAATGCGTCTTGTACAAATCTCAATAACCCAGCGTTTTTCCTTGAGTCCAGAAGTTGATTCCGCATTCACCAGAGTGCAGACATCCTCCAGCAGTTCTTTGATCATGCCGGAGTAGCAACTCCCTCCATCGTGTGTGGAGGTGGAAGCCCAAAATTTCCAAAAATGAGCAAAAAGTGTCCACAGTTCAGAGTCCTTGTTTGCTGAAATGATATTGATGAATGTTAATTGTAACTTTTATCTAACGTAATGTACATAATTGATTTACTAATCAGTGATATTTAATTATTGTCTGCTATTCATGTTGAAATGGCATTTACAAAATAAGGAAATATGGTTCTGTTTGTTAAATAAAAATATCCATACACAAAGTCACGTTAATGAAGTGGCATCATCTGTGTAATAATTGGTCAAATTCACACTGGGAGGTGGCACTGGCCACAGTTCTCAATTTAAGCTCCCTGCTACATAACAGAAGCTGCTCTTGTTTTCTGCTCTCTGGGTTTCATGCCAGTAAATTACCAATGCCAGAGACATATATAAATGCAGCACAAGGCTTTATTGAGTCAAGGAACAGAAAATCACTTTATTGGCTCAGTATGGGGTCCACTAAGGACATGTTTTTCATGACACCTAAAAAGCAAAGCCAACATTCTTATTTTTTATTCTACAAATAAAACATAAAGAAAAGAAGACACCTGCATAAAAGGTTATAAAAAAAACAACACACATATTAGCATTTTGATTATCATTGTAAATTTATAAATAACAGTCAAAACAAAAAAATATTTACACATATACAGTATTGTACCTGGGTAATAGCACTACTATTGCAGAATCCTATGATTGAAAGAAAGACATCAAATAAAACAACATTTATTAAACTACATTAACATTATTGTACCAATGTAATGACAGTTCTATTTTATTTATGTTATTTGTAGAAGTATTATGCACCAGGTCTTTCTCAGTAAGGGGGCTTGGTGGTATGGAATATGATACCCCCTACAGAGCAGGGTCCTAAGGAGAGGATTGTTATGGAAAACAATTCTTCCAAGGACAAATATATTGAGGGGATGATGGTTGTGATATGACTGACCTCCCAAGCATAAAACCTGAGGGGCTGAGGGGCAGATCACGGTGGTGGTTATTTGCAGGTCTCCGAAGCCTCTGCACTCTCCGGGGGAGGCAGCTAGCTAATACAGTTGGGCTGAATTGTTTATTTATGGGGGTTCAAAGTTTGGAACATTTAAGTAAGATAATGATGACAAAATTGCTAACTGCCTTTTTTCTCCATTTATGTAATGAATAAATGTGGCAGCCAATTTGTATCCATGGAAGTGTCAATTCCTAGTTGACAGGAAAGAACTTCCGATGTCTGTGTTTTAGATGTTGCTGCAAGGGGTTAAAAAGGGATTTCAGCACTTAATCTTGTCCTCACTTTTCACACTGGCTACAGAGCAAGCTAGAGCACACCCCAAAGCAGGTCTCTCACATACATACACAACTAAACGCTGCCACCACCGATAGTATTAGGTCAATAGGACCCCAAATGCAAAGATGCAACATCTAGGAAACATTCAAAATGCTAAGGATTTGCATAAAGAAGGTGGCATCTGATTGGATAGGTGATGTAGGCAGCCAACTAAGTTCTTGTAACATGGTGTTACAAGTATTTGTGTGCTACATGAAAAAACAGGCAGTATTTAACTTATGTGCAAAACAGAATACTAATTTGCACCCCTTGCATTGTAACATGGTTTTGTCCAGGAGATTGAAATAAGAAGTTTCTTCAGTTAAGATCCTTAATGAATCAGGCCCCAGTATTTTAAACCCTGCTCATTAGTGTTCTTTGTGTTCTAGTTTTGTGAAACAAGAGGAAGTATGTGAGATGTTGGCCATGCACCACTGGGTACAGCGGAACTTAGCATGAAAATTGGAAGCAATCTGTGATGAAACGTTTTATTGATCTCACCTCAACCAGTCTGCCCCTCGTTTCTCACAGTGTATGGAATAATAAAACATATACTTTTCTTTAGTCCTCTGGTTCCGCATATTTCTCAGTCATATTACTTAAATGATGTACTTTTAAAACCTGTATATACTGTATTTTTAGTATATCTGGTATCTGTCTTGTTAACTTGTGTATACATGCAGATTAGTCCATTGTCTCAGCCAAGGCAAAAGGATTATTGTCCACCAATTTCCTGTATGAATGTACATCACACCAGGGGGTCTCAGGTCCTTTGTTTAGCTGTGTGTCTGTGTGTTAAGATAGGGAAAAGATCCACAGATAGAGCTCTTTGTTTAATTATAAATGACTATATTATATATTTAAATTTAATGTCTCTGGATTGTTACAGCCTCTGTTTAAACTAATTCTGCTGTATAGCCACAGAACAATATCTGTCCCTAATTATATCAAGAATGGCTCGTCTGCTATCCCTTTGTCTGCGTGTTTACATGTAAAAAGGTAAACACAGAAAACGACCATCTAACAGAGTGACAGTGACCCAGGACACTACCTTGTTGCACCCGAGTGGTTAGGATACTGGTGAGATGTTTTAATTTTGCCTGTGTGATTTTGACTTAGCACTGACGCTTTACGGCACTGAGGCCACATGTTTGATTCCAACCAGGGCACTAGCTGCTTGGAGTTTGTATGTTCTCCCCGTATTTGCGTGGGTTTCCTCTGGGTGCTCCGGATTCCTGCTACACTCCAAAAACATACTGGTAGGTTAACTGGTTTCTGAATAACTGGACTTGTGCGTAGTAGGATATTTAGCCCATAAGCTCCAATGGGGCAGGAATTGATGTGAGTGATTCAATATTCTCTGGAAAGATCTGCGTAATTTGATGTCACTATAGAAATAAATAATAATAATAATAATAATAATAATAATAATAATAATAATAATATGCTCAAAATAGCATTCAGAATAGCAATTCCTTTAAAATATATATTAAATGATTTAATGCTATTATGATATTTTTAAAATGCACACTGTATACTGTTGTGCACTTAAGTGCATATAATATGTGGCAATAATTAATAATATCTCATTAGTGTGCTCCTCTTTCCAGATTTTTTTACGGTTCTTTCATATGCAAGCCTGACACCAGCTACAATAGCCTCTAGGCTTCTATAGGTACAAAAATATTGGGATAAGGTTATACTCCCATATTATCCAAAATTATGTTTTTCAAATCTACTTGTCTTTAGGGCTGTTCCTACCATGAAGCAAGATGAGAACCTCATCTCAGATGTCAGATATTTTGGTCTCGCTTCCCAGCTATCACATTTAGATGCTGTATGAGAAATGGGCCAGGTAATGATGATGGGAGTATAGACAGCCTTGTAGTCTGTGAGTGCAGCAACACTAAAGTTACACTTAGGGGTCATAGAAGCTGCTGGATCCTTTATACAGATACCGCATCTAGAACACTGCTTACTGGCCCTTTCCCCTTCTCACTCACAAGGCATTTGGGCTAACAATGAGAAAAGCAATGGAGCTGTTCAATCTGTCTGTTTATTAAGCTGTGCAGAATGGCTGGGAATGGAGCTGCGCAATCCAGATGAATATGTGGGGTTGGCAGTTGGGCTATACAGTAGAGCTGTGCAAGGTTGCTGGCAATGGAGCAGTGTAATATGGGTGGTAGCTGGCATGTGCAATGGTGGAGTGCAATGGAGATGAATCTATACAATGGGGCTGGCAACAGAGTATGGCTGTTAATTGTGGTGTACAATGTGGATGAGCAATGGGGCTGTGCATTGGGGTTGGCAATATGTCTGGCAGTTGAGCTATGTTATGTGGATGGTAATGAAAAGTTGTGATAGTGATGGTTTAGCTAGTGTGAGAAATAGGGCTGTGTATTATGCCTGCTAACATAGCCCTTGGAATGGAAGTAATCAGTGTTTGTATAATTATATTTGGCCACAGTACTGGTATAGCTTTGTTTTGGCACTGCTGGTATAATGTAGATGAAGCACTATGAAGTTAGGGCTGCAATATTGTTATGATCTGGATCCTTGCTTTCACAACCCCTTTCTAGTGTATCCCCTGGGTCCTTGCCTACTGCCACATCACTTCCCAGAGTCTCCAATGTGTTGTAGGCATCATGGTATGCACGTTTAGGTCATATCCTCAAATCACAACTACTTTCCAGAATCCTGTGGTTGCTCCGGTACTGATGATGCAATGTTTTCCCCTGAGTTGTTTCTACATGTCTGTGCATGGGTGATGTTTATGCACAAAATGTTTCTGCTTAAATGTAATGGAGACTTTTCACATCACTGCATGGGTATTTTTTTCCGCACATGTTTAGAATGTTGCTGTTTGTAATAAACTCTCTTCCAGAGTACCGTCTGGTGAGTGGGCAGACAAAGAGACGGATTTTCCTTCCAGCATTCATTTCAAAGCAACTGGCTCTGATGTCAACTTCTCTTTTATGATTACAAAAACCTTCCACTATTCGAGCAGGAGAGAATGTTAGAGTTTGAGACGTTCTAGAGAAGAAATTTGGACATCTTTTTTTAGACATGACCAGATGTCATAATTATCTTTGCCATTTGTGGTCTATGGTAATTTCTTACTATAAATTATTTTTTTCCAGGCAGAAGAGAAACATTGTCAGAAGAAGCTGAAGGTGTGGTCATTTCATGTGCCAATTGAGCTGTCAACTTCTTCACAAGGAGCTATTTGTATTTCTGAATAGTGGTGTGTGTTGGAAACATTTAATATAAATGCTAAAAGGTATTGATTACATTTTAATACAAACCCTTGTATCTTGGTGGGAATAAAGGCAATAAAGAATTTGATCCACATGGCCAAGATATTTAGCAGAATTGCTTGTTTTCATATAGTCCTTCACTTCTATAGCTGCTTTTCCATTTGTTTAATGAGTGGTATGACTTGATTCAGGATGGTACTGACTGAAACCCCTTGTTACTCTTTCAAAAGGTAGGTTGCATAAAACTGAAACAATTCTCAAGTGTGCTAGAGTAAGGTAACATGTCCCTCTTCCTGGTGACTAGCTGTTCCTCAAGCAGCTGAACCATATAGGATGTTGAATTCCAACTTATAACTACTTCTTTCTTCAGTTCATGGTATCATAAATTATATTTGTTTTGCAGCTTTGCAGTGGTATAGTCAAATGCTGAAAATGGGGAGAAACCAGCATCACCTGTATGGGTCTCTCGTAGTGGCTTATACCATTGAATTTATTGGGTACGCTAAGCATGGTGTCACGGCAATAGGGTTCCTGGGAGCCATCTCGGGACTCTTGGGACTAGCTGTGGCAGGAGAGTAGAGGAAACGGGGAAGCCGGATGAATGTCTTGCTCATAGAGCTTGTTCTAATCCTGTATACCTGAAATTAGGAGGAGGAATGCTGGACTGGATTCCGTACAGGAATAAATGACTGGAATCTGGACCTGATGGACTGGAACCTAGACGTGGGAACAGAGAGAAGCTGAACCCATGACCAGAGACTCAGACAAATATAGTACCACAACTGGGACTGGGAAGACTCAGAACTCAGGCAGAGGATATACAGGGGTGGCAACCTCCTGAACAGAATAAGCCTGGAACTGGACCTGGACAGCTCAGAACCTGGGTTAGGCCTGGAACTGGAAGTCGGTACCCTGAGACACAGAGATAGCTCCAGAAAGTGGATGACCCAGAACAACAACCTACTACCCCAGATAGCCAGTAGGAGAGACAGGAATAGATTGATGAAAGGAGGTTCCACACAGAAGGTAACAGCTGGAATCTGTACAGGAGCAGAAAGAATGAAGATGAATCCACACTAGGAATAAATAAGCAAAGTCATTATTTCAGCAGGCAGAATGAATCTGAATTCACACAAGGGGTTAATGGTATAAGTCCATATAACAGCAAGGATGAAGCAGAACTCACTCAGAGGGTTGATGGTAAAAGTCCATATAACAGCAAACACGAAGAAGCTGAACTCACTCAGGGTTAATGGTAGAAATCCATAAAACAGCAAACAGAGTGAAGCTGAATTCGCATGAAGGGTTGATATTTGAAATATGTATACAGCAGGCAGACTGAAACAGCAAACAAATAGAACCTGTGGTAATCTGGAACCAGGAACTAGGAAAGTGTTGCACTGGCAATTTGCTCAGTGTCAGAGGAGACTCTTATAGTCTGCAGAGGAAGCCAATTGATGGATGAGATCAGGTGTTCTAACTTAGCAGGATGTTTAGCAAATGTCTCACCCAAGATGACAGCCTCCAGTATTGCAGACAGAAGTCATGCTTGTCCCAGGATAGAATGCTGCATACGACCAAAAGGGAGATGTACAGTGATATGGTACCGCCGAGTGGTGTAAACAGGACTAAGACCCCTATTTGTGACACATGGTATGTGTTGAAAGTTGCTCAATCTTAAGGCTCTATCAGAAATGAGGAATTCTGAGGAGAGTCCAAGGGGGATGAACCATTTTGCTATGACATTCCTTCCTTATTTCCAACAGATTGACACTGGTATGCTTCCCAGTGAAGCAAGAAATTGTGAGAACTTGGAATTTTGTATCTATGGGGGAACACACAGTAAGACGTATGGAGACAAAGAGAGGCTGTCCCACCGGAATACACTGAGGTGTTTGAAACTGTAGGCAAAATGCTCAGGGTACAGCTGAGTATACGAAGTGTGTGGGTTTGGTAAAGTGAACAGAGTACACAAAGTTTATAAGCACTGCCTGTGCAGCTCATGGCATGCACTAAGGTACACAAAGGTGTTGCACTGGTTGGACAGACCATAACGTGCAATAAGGTACACAGAGGTGTTGACACTGTTTGAACAACGCGTAGCATGAAAGAAGATACACAGAGGTGTTTACACTGGTTGAATAATGTGTAGCGTGTAATGAGGAACACAGATGTGTTGGCATTGTTTGAACAGTGCGTAGCGTGCATTAAGGTACATGGATGTGTTGGCAGTGGCTGAACAGCACGTGGCATGTAATGAGTTAGACACATGTGTTGGCACTGGTAAGGCAGGAAACAAATGGATACAACACAGTATATCATAGTGACCCTGTACTACAGAGATAGACGCCAAGTTTAGCGGAGTACACAAACACATCAATGACAATAGCTAGCAGGTGGGATTGACACAGCCAAAGACTTTGGCACAGAGTCTAAGACTCCCTCAAGACTTCACCAGGGATCCATGTCGAGGATATGGACTTCGCTAAGTGAGGACCTAGATCATGGCCCTGTGTAATTGTTTTTTTCCATGAGAACAGCAGAGTACTTAGCTGGTATGTGTGCTGCTGTTAGGGCGACTGGTTACAGGAGTTGAAGAAACACAAAAGAGCTGCTATACTTAATTATTTAGTCCTGGGGTGGGAGTATCGATGTTGGACACAATTGATACTCAGGTACTGAAGAGTGCACTGAGCAGGTTCTTTGGTGACTGGGTGGTTCCCCACATGTGTCATCAGTACTGGAGGTTAATGCTAACACCTGAGAAAGGTGTTATGTCATCTGTAGCCTGAGAATGAGCCCAGCTGGGTTCTGTTAAGCATTCTAATTAGGAAGGCCAGCAATCAGCGTACTGCTGAGTGTTGGAGGTAGGCCAGTGATGTCTAAGGCTGCTGGTACTGACAGTGATACAGGAAGTATCTTGCCTGTGAATAACTTGTTTTGTGCTAGTACTAGACTGACAAGAGGATGAGGATGGTGCTTGAGGTGCTGCTACTGCTAAAGCTGATTTATCGATCCATTTATCCATCCAGTGGTCTATCACTGCAAGTAGCCCTTAGTCTGACCAATTACTGCTGGAGTAGCTGTAAATGAGTTCAGAAGCTTGACCTCAGTGGCTGGAGGGTGGACTTGACAAAGTAACAATGCAGGTAATCAACAGACAGCAGAACCGAAGACACAAAAAACTGGACTGACGAATCACAACTATTGCTGGTGCAGGTAACGGAACAGGGGTAATTGGCTACATTGGTAATGAGGGTTAGAGATTTCAATTGTATTCTGGAGGGAATGGGGAACCAATGGAGGGCTTTGCAGAGTGGCTTAGAGGATAACACTTCTGCCTCACAGCACAGAGTTCAATTCCTGATCATGGCCTTATCTGTGTGGAATTTGTATGTTCTCCCCGTGTTTGCGTGGGTTTCCTCTGGGTGCTCCAGTTTTCTTCCACACTCCAAACACATACTGGTAGGTGACATTTGGTGCTATTAAATTGACCCTAGTCTCTGTGTGTGTGTGTGTGTGTGTGTGTGTGTGTGTGTGTGTATGTGTATGTTAGGGAATTTAGACTGTAAGCTCCAATGGGGCAGGGACTGATGTGAGTGTGTTCTCTTTACAGCGCTGCAGAATTAGTGGTGCTATATAAATAGCTGCTGCCGCTGATGATGACACAATGCTTAGTATTAAATGTTTTCATCTAGCAGCCCTAGTGTCCAAGGATTCTTGTTGGGAAGACATGGATGTGTTAGAGAAGTTGCAGCTTTATAGTACTTGATAGTGATGAGAAATGTGTTGTTGCAGTTGAAGACTGGCATCTACCAATGCTGCAGTCAGCGATGCTGAACTGCCTGTTAGTATACAGGATTTTTCTGATTGGGAGAAAGTTGTGGAATGAACTCCCTGCAACTGAATAACAGGTATGTGTTGCCTAGATGGTCTGCATTCCTATCTCTACCTACTTTAGCCTGACAAAGACTGCAGATGCCTTGACATAGGTTGTCTTGTTTGGGGTTGAAAGATGCCCACACACAAGAGGCGTATCAGGTTTTTCTGGCCAGACATTGCACTTATCTAGGGAATGTGGTGATATTGATGGCTGCTTTACTTCAGCACATGCAGCAACATTGACATACTCATCCTTATAATCACCACCATAACTCTCTCAAGGGATAGAATAGGAGAAAATTTCAATGTAGCATCCTCAATTTCTAAATCATTACTCTTCCTCACATTTCCAACTGATTCACATGTTGTCCACTCTCAAAGTAATAGAATTAGTTATGTCTGCAAACAATTGTGTGAGGATACAGAATAACTCTGATATTAGAAACAATACAGTTCAACTTCAATAATGTTTTGTGATTCTTACAAATAATTTAGTTAGATTGCACATTAATCAATCAATAACCAAAATTCTCAATAATAGATCAACTGTCTTTAATAACATTTATTTTTCCTGTCGGATTATAATTGTTATTTTAAATTTTCACAGGGGAGAGATGTATATAAACAGAAACAAAAGTTAGGGTTGCGCTGCTGATGATCTAAAAACATAAATAAAAAATGAATGGTAAAAAATATATTATCAAAAATGGGCATATACTTTAATAACGAGTGTTATATGGGTTCTCCTGAGATATAAAGTGAGGCACTTCACGGTAGTACAAATAAATATTTATATATGCTCATAAGCACCAATTAACATCTAACACATATCACAAATGATATATAAAATATATAACAATTCAAAAGCACGATTTAGAGAACATAAGAGGAATATCTGCAATAAAGTTCAAAATCACGGTGTCTCTAGGCACTTTGCCGAATATCATGAAGGAGACCCCAGTAGCCTCTCACTAATAGGGGTAGAGCATGTCGTGAACACAGAAAGAAGAGGTGACCTATTCTCTAAACTTTGTTTGTGTGAATCCGCTTGGATTTTTAAATTGGCCATTTTAAGTCTGTTGGGCCTTAATGAAGCCTTGGACCATTATTGTCTGAATTGAAGCACCTTCATCGTCTTTTTGAAGGTGGTGATTAGGGTAGCCTGATACCTATTGCCATTATCATGAGGATTATCAGTAAAAGTTTTCCATGTTTTTTATGTGTTTTTATGTGTTTTATATTCTTATGTATCCATCAATAAGTCATATTTCCTTACACTTGCTTATGCTCTTTAGACTGTGTAGGTTTCAATTAAGCAATTTTTCTATTTCTGGTGATATATTACTTATAGGTCTTTTTTACATATATATTTTTTCTATATATTTATATGGATTTAACAATATGATTATTAGACCCTTAGTTATTGGGCCTGCGGTGTCTATGTGTCTTTATGTTAACCTAGTGTAGTATCATGTATGTATGTGTCACATTTTTGTGTGATACATATATTTATTTATTATTTATTGTTTTCCACATTTTTTACTGTTATTAATTTTAATTGCCTTGCTTTATGCAATGCATTATTTGGCATGACAGGCTCGCCTATTGTATTATATGTTATATGCTCTATAGACACTACAGGCGATTGAAGTGGATTTCATATTGTGGATGTCCTATGACTACGATTAAGATGTCTAATTAATTAATTGTTTCACCTGTTGACCGGATGCCTATTTAAAGCAGCTTCACTAACCCATAGCAGCTTTGAGAAAGTGCCTTGCACAGGCACGAAACGCGTCAGCTGGGTTTTGTGTGCTGGATCCAGGCGTGAGATTTCCTCCTATTTGGTCTATCATCACCTGTGTCCCTTTATTAGAGAACTTTCTTCTATTTCATCTGTATTGTTGGTCCGATACGTCTGACTATCACTGCCGGCTTATATGTTAAGCAAGTACTTTATCCGGCAAAGACTCTGCCCAATCGGGGCGTGGATCACGCCAGAGTCTGAAGTAATATATCGTATCGTTAGGACTGTGGATTGATACGGGACTTCAGTGTGGCTCTAGGACGGCTATATCTCAAGGGATTACTAAGATCTGTTAGCCGTGAGAATACCACCGTGATTGACCTCTTGGAACCAGGTGACTAAGTGATCGCTATTTGCTTTATTATTTACCCATTGACGGAGGAGTCTCTACTTATATGGACACTAGCTTTCAATTCACTTTCGAAGAGTACAGTTTTTATAAGTCAATTTCCATTTTTTGATGTGCATGCATACTTATGAACGGGACTAATTGAGTGATGGCCACACTTTTTCCGGTTGCACATTCAATGATTTATATTATTTTAGTTTACTGCCGCGGTTGTGTGTTTTATTTTAAATCATTATTGAAATACCTATCTGGATACTCAAAATGTGATATTTGAATTGTTATATATTTTATATATCATTTGTGATAAGTGTTAGATGTTAATTGGTGCTTATGAGCATATATAAATATTTATTTGTACTACCGTGAAGTGCCTCACTTTATATCTCATGAGAACCAATATAACACTCGTTATTATAGTATATGCCCATTTTTGATTATATATTTTTTACCATTCATTTTTTTATTTATATTTTTAGATCATCAGCAGTGCAACCCTATCTTTTGTTTCTGTGTATATGATTACTATTGGTGGTTGGTAGCAATCCACCACGGGTTTGCAGCAGCTGAGGACTCTAATCATTAACGGTGTCTCTCTTATTCCTCTTCCCTATATCTCTCTATTTATTAATAGTAGTCATCCCCGGGCGGACTCTAGTGTGCGCCAATCACCCCTAGTGGGTTTTCTGTATGTATATAAACAGGCAGAGTTCTGGAAATTCTTAATCAATGTGAGATATCATTGTGCTTAAAAAAATCTTATGCTTTGGTATTTTTACCTGTTAATAAATAAATCCTTAAACACTATATTAACATTTAATGCTACAGAATTTGGCAATATAGTCGTATGTGACCCCCTACTAAAACTGTAAGTTTTTTAAAATTATTATTAGTTACTTTTTATGTTTAATAACAAACAAGTGTATGCTTCAACCTCATCTCCCCCCCCCCCCCCCCCCCCCCCCCCCCACCACCACCACAAAACTATTTTGCTTTCGGGAGAACGTATTATACAAAGTTTAAGACTGAGCTTATCATGGCTTGAGCTAGGCAGTTACTTTGGGGAACTAGAATGCTGCTTTTGGGAATAGTAGTGTAAGAAACCAAAATGACCTCGGGTGCTGCTAGTTTCTGCTCCATTAACGCTTTCTAGGCTACTCATTCCCGAATCCTCATGGTGGGCTTTAGATGCAACTCTCCATAGACAGGTGCCACACTCACAAAGCAGATCAAGTTACTTTGTGACTATGATTAGTTTTTACCAAGGTAAGAGTTGTATTTTCCAAACATCAATATAATTACGCAGTACCTGTCAATTTATCTATTTTTTATTAAATTCATCATGTGACTGTGTGACATATGCACAGAATTATCAAAGTGTGAAAAGCCCTATTGCCAGTTAAAATTAGTCTTTTAGCCAGCGATAAGATTTTTTTCAAGTAAAGGGTTACACCTGGTGATAATATTGACGTTGCCGACAACCATAGTTTATAACATCAAAACAATTAGTGGCAATAATAAAAGATGGCAAATGCCAGACTCACGCATTAATTGATGCTATTAATGATTAATGATTATTTGATAGCAAAGGTGACCCTGAAATACTACAAAAGTATTTGTATTTATGATAACAATGTCCCCATTCTCATCACAGACTCTCACAGTGAATGTTACCAACCAATTAACTGAATCTAAAATTAGGAATTAGAAGCATCATTCAAGAATAGCTGGAAGCTTTAAAACATACCCCTACTAAAAATGACTTTGGTCCAAATGGGAAAACATCACAAGCAGTACAAATGAAGATTACAATATCCCAACAGTAACACGTTTGCATTTTGAAAAATAGATTACTTGATGGATGAGGGAGCGGAGGGAGAGAAGAAGTCACACTGGTTAGGAGCATCTTCCTCTTTTTACAACTAAAGAGTAGACCAGAACTTTGGGGAGAGAGAGACTGAATTTAATTTAGAGACTAAGAAGAGGTTGGTTGTGGAAGGAGCCCAAGGGGACCAAACTCTGTGGAAGAATGGAGTAGTTTCTCAGGATGCTTGTTATATGCTCCATTTGATACATGTGCCAGACATGGTTGCAGACTGCGGTGATTGCAGGAAAGAGGATTTCTACATGAGTCTGCTATTTGGCATGTAGCAGCACTTCTGGTATGACGAAGCAGCTTACAGGTGTGCTTAGGGAAGTCTTAGATAAGTCACACAAGAAGACTATAGTTAGAGCCTGAGCAGATTGATAACATTAGTGGCTAGGGATATGACTACCTTCCAAAATAGTTTAGGGCAGGTCCGTCAGATGTGCAGGAAAGACCCTGTTTGGTGACACTTCCTCCAGCAGGCATTTGATACACTCAGAAAAAATGCAGTGAAGCTTAGTAGGAACACAGTTACCTGGTTTAAGGATTATAATGCTCAGTAATTTGACATTCTAAAAAAGGACTAGAAGGCCTGGAGAAGAATTAAAATATCCTGGATGGGTTATTTAAATGTTGTAAAGATGAACATACTCCCAAAAGTTCTTTATCTCTTTCATACAATATCAATTCTTATACTCATCTCTTGACATAGGCTTAGGCATTATTACAAATTATGTCTAGGCAGGTACGAACATAAGACTAAAATGTGTCACCCTTTCATCTGAGAGGGGGATTTCAGGCTACCAACCTTTTATTGAATTATTATGCTTCCCATATAAATTGAAGATTTGAGATTGAAGGTTCTATATATTCTTAACACTGGTTTTAAATAGATAATGAATAGTTCCCTATTCCCCTGCATGGTCCAACAATGCATTATAGGAAACTGATTGGGTCTGTTTAATACTTTACTTTTGCCAGTTTTTAATATTCTTTCCTTTCAATAATGGGAGCAGGAGAGAGCAGTACTGAAGTGTCTTTTTATGAGGGAACATGTCCATGTGTTGCCAGATGCCAAGGGACTTAATCACCTCTCTGTACTGCCACCACTTAATCCTAGTTGAAACATCTGTTCTTTAGATCTGCTGCCCAAAGTTCAGGTCTTTGTCACTGGCACCATCTTTGAGACAAATTTGTCTCCAGCATCAGAAACCAGAGTCACTAAGTTGAGCCTACGGAGCTTGGACTCTTTGCATTCCCAGCATGCATTGCTGCTTCTAGGTTCATTATGACAAATCTCGAGTTGCTAGTAGGACTTTCAGTGATGTTGCTCTCTGGTCATCAGACTCAGGACTGGAGGTGCAGCGTCCTCATACCACCAGTTTATCCTGGATGTCACTACACCACCAGGATTATTTTTAACTATTCCAGTGCAAGACTGCACTCAATAAATAATTAGTATCCCAAATTGTGTGCTTCTGGGACAAATAGGACCCAGCCACAGACAACCTAATTGTTATTGGAAATATGTAATGTTGAGGAAATTTCTGTCCTTTCCCTATTTTTTATATATTGATGTAGACCATGATAGGAGTCATTATAATGCCTTACCCCTCCTTTCTTCTTCTACTGCATGATCTAGAACATTGCTGCACACTTTCTATATACTGCCATTTTATTATGTCATTGTCATTTTTTGTATACAAAATAAATTCCGCCATCTGCCATCATTATGTCTTCTAGTGGACAGAATGGAAAGAAGGCTTGGGGAACAAGAGGATTCTCACCATGCATCAGGTACAGACATTTTAATAAAGGTATTCTGAATATCCATGTTAAATGGTATAGGAGGGAGCTAACACTAGGAGATAACATCAAATGTCATTACACACTTCTAAATGTACAAGGTTGTGAAAATATTAATCTGTCTTGATATATACAATTCTCATGGCGTTCCATTGTCACATACACCATATAAACTGTATTCACAGGTTCACAGAAAGTATCTGAAATGTATTTGAAGTTCATAAAAAGCATTTGAAATGTGTACCTTGAACCTCCTCCAGTACAACTTCTCAGATCTTTAACATTATGTATCTGTTCTTTGAACTCTCTCTCCAGTGACTTTTTTTGTTCATTTTATACTTTTGCCATTGTCCCTTTTCTGTGTTGAAAATCTATTCTAAGGATTTATATTCATTAATCCTTGATTCTGTCTGCCGAATGCAGGTCCAACATGCAGACTTCAGCAGGACACCTGGAGCAAACAATGAACAAACAATATGGTACTTAAAAAGTTTTATAAATATTGGCCTGTTTGTTGAAGAGTAATGAAGTAAATGTTGGATTACTTTTTAAAAGTATCAGAGTACCAATACCTCAGTAAAAGAAAATAAAATACACAAAACACTATTTGTATATAAAAAAATATTCACTACATCCTTGATTAGTGACTCAATTTTACAGCTGTCCTGTCCTATTGTGATTTATACTCCAACAGGCAGTGACCTTGAAATAGGAAGCAAGATCCTGGGCACGGATGGTAGTTGGAGGATTTGGGGCGGGAGGATTCAGAAGAGATTTAAATGTGTTAAAAAGACGTTTGAGGTTAGAAGCCTGAGCATAGATGAGAGATCGGTAGTATGCTTGTTTAGCAGTGTCCAGAGCATTTCTGTAGGAGTGCTAGATATCAGTATATGTGATGAAATCATTAGAGGTGCAAGATTTACACCAGTGACGTTCTGCTTTACGAGAAAGTTTTTGTAGAGTTTGTGTTACTTTAGTGTGCCACGGTTGGCAACGAAGTCTACGTGGAGTATGTAGAGTCTCTGGAGCCACGTGATCATGGGCAGTATCTAGGGTTTGGTGAAAATGGGGTACTACCCGATCAGGGGAGGAGAATGTAGAAATTGGGGAGAGAAGGTGTTGGAGAAAGGTAGAAAACTGTTGAAGATCAATAGAGTTGATATTCCTGCGGTTGTGAGGAGGCTTGAAAGAGTTTGACACTAGGGAGGGTAAAGAACTGAGGTGAGCGAGTATCTAATAAGGTGATGACCCGAGAGGCGGAAAGGAGTGTTAAGGAAATCAGAAACTGAGCATAGTCTAGAGAAAACAAGATCAAGACAGTGGCCATCCTGATGAGTAGCAGATTCAATCCACTGGGAGAGGTCAAGTGTGGAGGTTAGAGAGAGTAGTTTGGAAGCAGCATTGGAATGTGGATTAGAAATAGGGATGTTGAAATCACCCATGATGATGGTAGGGATGTCAGAGGATAAGAAGTGAGGGACCCACGCAGAGAAGTGTTCAAGAAATTGTTGGTGTGAACCAGGAGGTCGATAGATGACAGCAACATGCATAGAGAATGGGTTAAAAATCCTAACAGCATGTACTTCAAAAGATGTGAATGTGAGTGATGGGACATTTTGTAGAACTGTGAACGTGCACTGTGGGGAGAGAAGTAGTCCAACCCCCCCCCCTCCTTGTCTGCCTCCTGGTCTGGGGGTGTGGGTGAAATGGAGACCACCATGTGAAAGGGCTGCAGGTGAGGCAGTGTCTGATTGCGTGAGCCATGTTTCTGTTATTGCTAGAAGGTTTAGGTTGTTTGAGAGGAAGAGATTGTGTACTGAGGTAAGTTTGTTACAAACAGAGCGTGCATTCCGAAGGGCACATTTAAAGGACTTTGGAAGAGAGGGGAGACAGGTGATGCGTTTGAGATTTGCTGGATTTCTGTAGTGTTCAGATATATGCGTGTGTGAGAAGTGAGGGGGACCTGGATTAGGTGATATATCACCAGCTAATAGAAGCAGGGAGGAAGAAAGGTAGGAAATATGATTGTAAGATGTGTGTCTTTTTAGTTTCTGGCGACAAGAGGTCATGAGTGCTCACTAGAGGTGAGTGAAGTATGATGGGGCAATGTGGACAGAGGTGTGTGTTGCAGGATGGGTGAAGGATGATATAGTCCTAAAGATAATGCCATGAAAAGAGAGAAAGAAAAATATTTTGGCAAGCATTGGGATTTATGAGTAAAATTGCAAAAAATAGGGAATTAAAAGAATTATCTAATTGCAATGTCCTGTGTAATCAGAGAATTAGTGCAGGGAGCTGCAAACCCTAGCAATAAAAGGTTTAAACAAACAAACAGTGAAAGGCCAACTTGCAATAAGGCTGTAGTAATTACCATTAGAAATAAAATTGCACTTTCTTAATTCAGATCAGACTCTGTTGCAATAAACAAATGTAGTTTATTCATGGATGTCTGGATAGTATTAAGTAATGATGTGGTAGCCATGTGGGGGAGTGGGTGGAAGTGTTGACTGTTTAACTCCAGTATAACTTCGAATTATGCTGTTTAAATTTTTTGTTTTACACTTGTATCTATACATACTAACTATACAGCCATCACTGGCTTGCAGCCATTCTACAATGAATATATAAGGTTAACAAACACATGGGATCAGTGTTCTTCAATCAAGCCCTCAATAAAACCCCCCAACAAACCCTAGCAATAAAAGGTTTAAACAAACAAAGAGTGAAAGGACAACTTGCAATAAGGCTGTAGTAATTACTATTAGAAATAAAATTGCACTTTCTTAATTCAGATCAGACTCTGTTGCAATAATGCTGTAGTAATTACCATTAGAAATAAAATTGCATTTTCTTAATTCAGATCAGACTCTGTTGCAATAAGGCTGTAGTAATTACTATTAGAAATAAAATTGCACTTTCTTAATTCAGATCAGACTCTGTTGCAATAAGGCTGTAGTAATTACTATTAGAAATAAAATTGCACTTTCTTAATTCAGATCAGACTCTGTTGCAATAAGGCTGTAGTAATTACCATTAGAAATACAATTGCACTTTCTTAATTCAGATCAGACTCTGTTGCAATAATGCTGTAGTAATTACCATTAGAAATAAAATTGCATTTTCTTAATTAAGATCAGACTCTGTTGCAATAAGGCTGTAGTAATTACTATTAGAAATAAAATTGCACTTTCTTAATTCAGATCAGACTCTGTTGCAATAATGCTGTAGTAATTACCATTAGAAATAAAATTGCATTTTCTTAATTCAGATCAGACTCTGTTGCAATAAGGCTGTAGTAATTACTATTAGAAATAAAATTGCACTTTCTTAATTCAGATCAGACTCTGTTGCAATAAGGCTGTAGTAATTACTATTAGAAATAAAATTGCACTTTCTTAATTCAGATCAGACTCTGTTGCAATAAGGCTGTAGTAATTACCATTAGAAATACAATTGCACTTTCTTAATTCAGATCAGACTCTGTTGCAATAAGGCTGTAGTAATTACCATTAGAAATACAATTGCTAAATAAAATTGCTCATACAAACCTTTAGCTTCTTTGACCTAAAGGACACTGTCCAATCCTGTTCTCATCATACCTATCTATTTTTTCAGTGTCTTTATTAGGTTACACCTCCTCCCCACTTCCCCTATCAAACTTAAACTGTTCAATGCCAATATGCTTGTGCTCACTTCTTCCAATACCACCCCACACTACCATCAGTCCCAAACCAAAAGCCTGCTTTTGGGGTAATATTTAATTGTAACCCCTACTTGTTGGCGTTTCTTTAACCAAAGTGTCTCCACCTCAACCTTGAATGTGGCTATCAGGCTGATTTTCATTACTAACCCTTTTACTAGTACTGCCCTGATTTACTGACTGATTTACTGGCTGCCCTCTTTTTTCCCCAAGATATAATTTAATATTCTGATTCTCCTTTACAAAGCCCTCCACAATGCTGCACCCTACTACATCTTTTATTTCAGTTTACCACCTACACATGATCTCCGGTCCACCAATGCACCTATGTCTTCTGTATCGATACTCAGGAATGCCCTACCTTGGACGATTAGACTAACCTCTAAACTTTAACATTTTAGGTGTGCACTACAAAAACATGTCTTTTAAAAGTTCTTATATACCCTGGCATTACAGACTGTAGTTCAGTAGATAAACCCATTCCCTGGCCATGCCACTGCTTCTCACATCTTATTTCCTCACCAATGTCTGCTTCTCAACACTCTACATTTCTGTACTTACTGTCACAAGCCAGGGTGATCGGCGGCTCGCTTCCTCCTTCCCCGTACCGGCTGTCGTGGGAACAGCCGGGACGTCATTTCCGGTTCCCCTCATCAACGGTCAGGACGCTTTCTAATACAGCGCCGCGTCCCGGCAACCCTGACAGCCAGGCGCGCGCGCAGATTAAGGTACAGCCTGCGGGCTAATTCATTTTGGATTAATTAGGCAGCACCTGGGGGATAGTTATAGGGCAGGACCCTGATTTTATACCTTCTGTGTTTAAGGCAGGGAGGGCTTAGCCTCCCTGCCGGTTATAGCGTTCCAGTCCCGCACTGTTGCTGACCTGCTGTTGGTTTCCTGTATACCTGATCTACCATTGTGACCTTTTGCCTGTACCTTGGACCTTGCCTGTGACCCTGACCTTTTGGCTTGTATTCTGGACTTCGCTGTTTCCCTACAGACCTCTGACCTCGGCCTGACTCTGACCACCCACTCTAGCCTGGACTAGGCACCTCCGGTTCCATCTGCACTGCGGGCATCTACTCTGAGCCTAAGACCTGGGGGAATCTGAGTACCTGTGACCACATAAAGCTCTACTGGAAAGGCAGCTGCTAAAGATGAAGATCTCTACCCTAACTCTTCTAAAAGCTCATCTAAGTAGTCGTGGGGCATAACACTTACAGAGAAACTAGCTTGGTGATAGGTGTCTGTACATAACTAACACTTCTACCTTATGTATCAGCTGCATTCTCTCTTTTAGACTGTAAGCTCTAGCATGCAGGGCCCTCCTATGACTAAAGTCATTTTTTTATTCACTGCATGTTGAAAGTTTTTTCCCTGATTGCATAGCAGCACTGACTATCTTGTTGCTGTATAAATACAGTAGTATTTATACAGCAGTAGTAAAGTACAATAGTGCCATTTTCACCAATAGTTAGCAGTCACATTAGTAACAATGATTTGAACAATCATCATATTATCAATTGAAGCATTATAAATGTCAAAATATTTTTGGAGTTATTTTTTTAAGGAGTAAGCTTTTGAAAACATTAGCATTTGAGATGTTGTTGAAGCAGACATAGCTCTTAAACATTCTCATTGACCGCGCTTGTGACTTGGAGACATGTTTGCAGGTTTCATGTAGAAAAGCCAAATTTTCTTCGTGCTTAGAAGTCTGGAAGTAGTTTCTGCAGTTCAGAATGTTATTAGCACTGTGAGGCTTTATAGCAATGGTCTTTTAGCAATGGGTATAATGAGGGAAGCAGCTACATCATTAATAAAATACTAACGTACACATGCAAAAGTTCTTAGGGAAATTCTGTCACACTTTCCGCTTCTAAATGACTTGGCCTGAAAATGGGACTGAAAACGGTTGCAGTAAAGCACTGACTCCAGCAGAAGTATGCCAATAACGACTCTTGGGAAAATTATATTTTGTTTGCCTAATGGTGTGCCAATTTATAGAAAACGTTATTAAAATATTGTTGTTATTTCCTTTTCCAAGTCATTAACTCTTTCACGTCGTCAAAGCTGTAAACTGAATGTGTCAGAATGTTTGGAGACCGTGGCTAATTAAATATAATGCTAAGAATAGTCATTAAAATACAGGGAAATATTTTTGTTCTTCAGAACAGAGCCTTAAGGGTTTTGAAAATCAACAGTAATTATTAGTAAAATTATACATACACCGCCGAGAGCTGAGAGTTCTGCAGTGACGAGAAAAGGATTTGCAACAGGATTAAAACAGGTTTAACATGTTTTTCTAAAATTAAGTGGCACTAAAAAAACAAAACATTTTGCTCTTATTAAAGCATAAAAGGTCCTCAGAAATTAAAATGATGTAGTGCTTGAATAGTTCCCGAATGCTTTTAGCGGTCTTGGCCGACATTTTGGATTTGACTTTGGTCACTCTGTTTTCAGCGATTGACGGAATGTTAGAATGAGGAACATTTTGTCATCTATAAGTCTCAAACCCCAAACCGGTCGGTGATGATTTGTCCTGAATTCATCTCTATGGAAAATCAGAATGCAGTTGTTGTTTAGTTGTTGACGTTGAGCAGCTGTGAAAGTATATATGCAACACAAAATAGGCCACTAAAAAAGAAGTATTGGCTTAAGACCCTCCATTA
This sequence comes from Mixophyes fleayi, assembly GCF_038048845.1. Taxonomy (NCBI): domain Eukaryota; kingdom Metazoa; phylum Chordata; class Amphibia; order Anura; family Limnodynastidae; genus Mixophyes; species Mixophyes fleayi. Next base: position 48,068,065 of record NC_134406.1, on the reverse strand, counting down.
AAAATTTACAATGAAAATTTTTTTGTAACTTCATTTGACTAGAGACAGAAAAGGGACATTTATAAAGCTGTGAAAATACATACCTGTACCATATTATTTTGCGACTGGTAAACCCATGGATCAGTCGGTCAAAATGACATCAATTGCATGGGTACAAAAGTTTGTTCCTTCTCTTAGGAGAAGTTGTTCTGATTGTGTCATTCCTTGGTGTACTGTACTGTGCCCATATCAAAAAAATAAAGATGATTATGTGTTGTATGACAAGATATTTAAATGAACTTCAGAGGAGACTATGCATTTTAGGAGTATTCTTGGCTTAGCGAGTGGCCATAGAGAATGTACATACATGAATTCTGAGGTGTTGTTTTCAATACGACGCATTTTACACCACTTAGGTGTCTTGATAAGGGAAAGCACATTTGTAGATTCAATTCTACTCATGTAATAAAATGTTATTGAAACATTATTAAAAAAAAAATAAAAAAAAAAACATCCCCAGTTTTGAGTAGAGGTCCATTCAAAGGCAAAATACTTTTTTTTTTTGGAGTTCACAAATGTCTCTCTGTATGTGACATTGATTTGTAGTGCTGCCCACTTTAAGGTCAAAGGGATGAATTAGTACTGGGACAGAGAAGATTGGCCACATTTTTAGGGAAAGTAAAAAGGTTGGTCCCGCACAGGGAGCAATTGCAAATTTCATGATGTGGAAACAAAGTAAGAATTTCAACATTTTATATTATAGTGGAAAATGTGCAAAAAAATAATAAGGTGTTTCTTTAACATAAATCACTTTGGTTACCAGTAAAAAAAAAAAAAAAGGAAAAAAAGACACATTGAGATTGGGCAGCACGGAGGCTTAGTGGTTAGCACTTTTGCCTCAGCACTAGGGTCATGAGTTTGATTCCCGCCCATGCTCTTATCCGTGTGGTGTTTGTATGTTCCGTGGGTTTCCTGGCTTCTATTAAATGGCTGCTATTAAAAACTGACTTTAATCTCTCTGTCTGTCTGTGTGTGTTAGGGAATTTAAACTGTAAGCTCCAATGGGGCAGGGACTGCTGTGGGTTCTCGGTACAGCACTGCAGAATGAGTGGCATTATATGATGATATGTTCATTTTTTACTTAGTTATCTGTTTTAAAGATGACAGAAAGTTGAAAGATTTTACTTTCAATAAATGAACAATAACATACAAGATTATATTTGTACATCTTCAAAGAGCCGAATTGGCTAATACATTGTTTGCGCTGCATTTTTCCTTACAATCTACAGTATAAGCATTGCACCAGGAGTTAATTTTGCTATTCATACTGGCCACACATTTACAGAAAGTTTCCATTATATTTCAGAAATGCAAGTCATGCCGGCCTGTCTACTTATATTTGTTGTTAGGATCCTTTTCAATGATAGCTTGCAGGTCGAGGATATTCTTGTACACCTTCTGTCCAATTCATTTTTTTTGTTGGTTAAGAAATTCCCTGATGAGATTTTTTATTGTTTAAGAGTGGGTCTTGACGGTAGCTGCACCAGTTCTCCGGAGCTTTGGCAAGAACTCCACCCAATTTTTGTGTTTTCTGCAATAAATAAATGTAATGTTGATGATGATGAAGTGATCAACAGTGTTCCAGGTCCACTTAATCTACAGTGTATACAGTGAAGGACAATGCACCAGATATATAACTGCCTGTGAGTTCATAACATTATTCTGTTTCAGTACTTCACAACTGGAAGCTTGCTTAAGTAATGTAACATTTAAACTATCTGATGTAGAGTTTGATTAATGGTGACAACATAATTTGTTTACTCAAAGAGTAAAGAATAATTAACACAACACACAACTCAAACAAGCTCACCTGGAGGAACTATCTAGCTGTAGCTTGAACATAATTCCTCACAATAAATAGTATGTATGTGCAAAGTATTCACAATTTATCATAATTTCTGTGAATTCACTTACAAAGGAGCAGCAATAGGAAGTGTGCATAACACAGTAAAGTCCAATGAAAATATGATTCTTATCAGTGGTCAAAGTGGAAATTTAGAAGTGATGGTTTGATGGTTTTACAATGAATTCAGTAGAAGTGGCGGTATGCTATACCAGCGTATACACCCCCACTTCCACCTATGATTATTACACATAAACCTTTTCATAAAAGCAGGAGAAACACACGATTTTGATAAAATGTACTGTTGTGTTGCCCTTCAAACCCAGTGATACAAAGAAACAAGGACTAGGAGCAGCAAGCACTTATATGTCAGTCCGTATTGCAGTAAACACCAAGGGCTAGATTTACTAAGCTGCGGGTTTGAAAAAGTGGGGATGTTGCCTATAGCAACCAATCAGATTCTAGCTTTCATTTTGTAGAGTGCACTAAATAAATGACAGCTAGAATCTGATTGGTTGCTATAGGCAACATCCCCACTTTTCAAACCCGCAGCTTAGTAAATCTAGCCTCAATTCTTTTCCAGCATGCTGCAGATAGCAAAACCTCTTTAAGCACTCCTAGACCCAAAACAATTTTGACACCAAATTTGGATATATTAGACATTAAATTGCTGCATGTGCAACCCCCACAGTGATCAATTTGCATAACAAAAAATCCAATTGAAAAAAGTTTTAACAAAGAGTTGAACACAATAATGTACAATTCACTACTTAAAAGACCAAGCTGACCACTAGATTTGATTGACTAGGGAGCCAGGGAAGATGTGTATCTATTGACAATAGAAATGAAAATTCAGCAATACTTTTTAGGTGGATTGGCTGCATGGCTCTTGGGATTCCTCAAGCCTCGACTTAACATAGCAAATGGGGTCCCCTCTGCAATTTAGCCCATGTGGGGCCAACTTGACCACAGAAAATAAGGCTCAATGATCATGCTGGTTGCTTGAGTCTGCTCTTATGTGTAAAGCATAATTACTGTACCTAATCATTTAAATGAACTTTATGTGTATTAATAGTGAATATCTGCTATTAACAATGAGCAGTGTGGGTGAGATTGTTTCAGATTAAACAGGGTAGCATCATGTCATTGGTGGCTGCAGCTCACCCTCTCCAGCCAGACATATTCTCCTTAATGCCAAACTCCTCCTGTGCCAACTGCTGTTAAAAGCAGGCATTGGTTGTTAATGCAAAAGGGAGCATGCAAGCAAGTACTAATTTGATTTCTCCTCCCTAAAATTAGTGGTTATTATTCCATTAAATATGGGCAGCACAGTAGCTAAATGATGAGCACTTCTGCCTCTCAGCACTGGGGTCATGAGATCAATTAATAAACTAATGCAATCTAATTTCAATGCCTCAAGATCATCATGACAAATAAGTTTACGTAACAGCAATTGTAATTTTTAAGTTTGTTTTATCAAACGCATGCCCTCAAACAGGATGTTTCTCAAATGATGTTGGAAAATGTAAGGCAAAACGTGCTTAAATAGGAAAACTTTGAAAATGGAGACTCATAAATAAGTGGAAGTTGCTCAAATCAATTTATAGGCTATAGCAGGTGCATGAAAGCGTGGGGTTATCCTAAAAGGAACAAACACACAGAGAGATCCCCCAGCACACTGCTATAGCCAGCAACATATCTGCCATTTCTACTGTAGATAAAAATGCAAAAGTCTTAGTTGCACACATTTGCAAATGTATGTTATAGCCACCCACCACTCCACTGCGCTTTTGCTAATAGGGTGGTTCTAACTCTAAACAATGAGAGTCCCATATATTTGGGCCATACATATGTGTTTTTAAATTGAGAGCTAACTTACCAAAGAGGTACCCCAGAAGCTTCCAAATAGCAATCCAATGTCAGCACTCCCCCTCAGCTACTGATACCAACATGCCTCTCAGACAAATAAAGAAGTGGAAGTTGCTCAAATCAATTTATAGGCTATAGCAGGTGCATGAAAGGGTGGGGTTATTATAAAAGGAACAAACACACAGAGAGATCCCCCAGCACACTGCTATAGCCAGCAACATATCTGCCATTTCTACTGTAGATAAAAATGCAAAAGTCTCAGTTGCACAAATGGAGACTCAGAAAGGTTTTAAATGTGACACCCCGTGCTAAACTGGTTAGGGCCTCACCTACAGGAGATGCCTTAACATTGGCAGGTGAGCTTATCCCTATATAGCTATAATTGGCACAAAATTCTCCTATTTATGTATATGCTGACACATAGAGATTATTATATTGTTTGTTTCAGAGCGCAGGACTATCTTTTCTTTGTTTTAAATAGGAGAACGGTCATTTAAAAAAAACCTGCAACTTTTGGGTGGGTGTGAGGTAGCACAAATGCATCAATGGAAAAACAAACAAACACATAGTAGCATCCACACAAACTTATACCACAAATTATATTTGCTATTTGATGCACTTCCATTCCTTGCTCAGCATCAGTTTTACATGGCCAGGAAAATGTATTTCTGATTGAATTTGCAAGTGGAGGTCTGTGGCATCAAATAGAGCTGTTATAATTCATTTTTATTTTTCAACCAGCCCCACATTTATATAGTTGAAAGAATGTCCACCTAATTTACTCAGTAGTGTGATATTTAAACACAAATCTTTAACTCTGGCATAAGACCATCACAACAAAGTAACTTGTTGGAAAACACAGATGCACAGGGAATAAAAAAAAAGAAAAAGCTGTAACCATATCAACCAATCAGATTGTACTTCATTTTCCAGTATAGATTAGAAAATGAAAGCAAATGTTTCATTGGTTGCTAAGTATAAAAGTACCTTCTTATCAGTTTTCATAGAGGTTCCTGCCTGAATCAAGAAAGCAATTTAGGTTTACAGCAACAAGATCACACGAAAGCAAAAACACTTAATAAGAAATTTTAATGGATTAGAAGTCCAAGCAATTTGACCAATATTTAAGTCCTTCTTTTGAGACACTTAGGAAACTACTTAGAATGTAGTCGTGTTAACAAGATTAACAAAAAACAAGTTAAAAAAACAACTCACAGATACTGTGAATTTGTTTGATTTCAGAATAGTCCAGAAATGTGTAAATGTCTTCCAGTCAGTGAAGAACATTCAAAAGATTGTCAACTAAATTGTACTCCAGATTCAGCTATCACAAATGAGCGCCTGATGACATTTTTGCTCTTAAGGTGACAAGATGTAATGGAAAATGTCTGGATATTATTCGCCTGTATTGTTTCTTTTGAAAAGAAAACTCTATTTGCAGTGACGTGCTGCCACAATTTACAAAGATATGGCTTAAAGTCTACAGGGGAACTAATCTGCTTTGATGAATGAGAAGAAGCTTCGTTGCCGCCATTGTGGAACTTCTGCATTATAGTTTGTGTCGAAGCAAAAAGAACCAGCTTGTATTCCTTGATGAGTTTATCGAGAAGCTCAATGCATTTTCTAATGGTGGACTCTTGTTTAGAAATGCTGTCTCCCCCATTATTCCTGTCGATCCAGTAGAAAGAAGACAGACTGTCTATGATTAATAAGCACAGGGAAGGGTGACTACAGAACATGTTTTCTAGAGAGTAAAGTGTGAGGAGCAGCTGGACACTACTACTGCAGTAGACCAGGAAGAACCTGCTCAGACACTGCTTCACTGTCTCCTCATTGTTCTGCGATAGTCTGTGTTCAAGTATAGTAACCAGGCGAAGCATATCAAAATGATAATCTGTATCTATATATATCACTTCCACTTGCAGGCCGCCTTCTGATTTTGGCAAGATACACCGAGAGATTAGATGGCAAAACATTTCCGTTTTCCCTGTGCCTTCGGGGCCATGAAATTCAATAATATCACCTGCGTGAGAAAAGCATACATAAAACACTTATATAGTAATTTTTTTGTGGGAAATATATATCTTTCCCAACATTTATATCAAAATGCTAAATTGTGCGAGAGGCTTCCTAGTGATCATTAAACAGACTACAGGCTTAAAGAATAGACATTTTAAACAAATGAAACAGAACTTTGGGCTAACATAGTAAATTAGGGCAGTCTATTAGGGGACAACACACATAATAAAATAAAAAATGTATGACAAAATAGGTCAAATAAAATTTAGTCCCCTCCCCCTTTCCTATAGTGTTTCACTACCGTTTGTAGTTTCCTCAATGGATTATGTGAGCCAGTTTAGAATTAGCACACTTTCACTTATCTATATCGTTATGTCAAAATCATAATTCTATTGCTTTCTACATATTCATACAGTTCATTCACTATCTATATACTAATAGCATGAATACGACCTTTATGAGTCACTTATTTTTATGATGCAGTTAATTAAAGGTCTTGGCCTGTAGATTTGCAGAAAAATATTGACGTTGTAATCCATTATATCGTTCCGGAGTTATGCCCCAAAACGTCCACCAGCCATTTACTACAATGTATTACAATTGTTCTCTAGAAAACGTAACAGTTGGCAATACACCTGTGCACCTGCTGGTTGCTCTGAAATCTGTGACAGTTCGTGAACTCTCCCTGTGCACCTGCTGGGCGACCTGAAACATGTGACCTGCTGGGTGGTCTAGAAACTGTGACAGTTATTTGCAGCAACATATACCAGCGCGTCTTGCGGGTACAATGCACAGCGATGTAGCTTTGATGGAAGAATTTATACATATATTGTAGTGTATAAAATAATTTTTTAGTTCTTTATTATAGTGATTGATAATATAGTTACTTATTCATTATATTTCTTTGTTAAATTGTGTACATGTAATGTAGTATATAAAAAAAGTTATTGAATCCTGGTAATAAAGTAATTTAGTCATTACATTTCACTTTAATTTAAGGCGGTTACTGCTGGCTTTCTCTAGATTTTCATTAATTACATTTACTGATTCTTCAATTACTGTGTTTCATTACTTCATTATTATGCTCTTAAAAATATTTACCAGCACCAAAACATTAAAAAAATAGAATAAAATAACCTTATAGTTTAGCGCTGGACGACATTTGCACATAGGTCTTATTTGTCCTTGGCTGCCGTCTCAAATGATTTTTTCACATTTCATTAATTTAAAGAAGCGCACCTTTTTCACTTTCACTATTTTCTAGTTTGTTTTCTGGGAGTTGACCTGACTCCCTCCAGGTGCTGCAGGCTTTATAAGATGCAGGTTCAGGGGAAGGTTCTAAATGAGACACTTTGAAAATAAATTTGTGTCACTAGCTTAGGGACTCGCCTACAGGAGATGCCTTGACGCTGGCAGGTTAGCTTAACCCCAATATAGCGATATTGTGCACATAATTCTTCTTTATGTAAATAGTATCATGCTACTTACACAACAAATATGTAAATCAGAGCAACCAAATGAACAACATTTAAATGTAAGAAGAAGAAATTTCTAGAAGTTTACCATGAACTGGACAATCTTCGCAGGCAAACAGCAAAGGCTCGAGTTCTTTCAGAGAAGCACGACCCTCCAGTCTAGCAAGAAGCTGGGGAAAATTAATTTATGAATAAACAAGATGATTGAAATCATATACACATTAAAACGTGTTTCTTAAACAATAATGTTCTAGCCATCAAGTTCAGCACTATACATAAAGTAAACAAATATTTTAGCCAACTTATTTTACTATATTTTTCAGACAATTCTAGGAATAACGAGGCCTGCGCACTATTACAGTTACTACGGTAAAGGTGTGCGGTATTCCCGTTAGTACAGTAATTTTCACGCTGATTTTTGATCGCAGCCCAAAATGCGGGTTAAAATTACTGTATTAAAGGTAAGAGTATTAGCGCTGCGTTATTCTTAGACTAACATGGCTGAATTGAATCAGCCCATCTAGGTTGAAGTTTTAACCCATTCTGTGCACCAACAGCAATACCTGTTCCACACTTAGGGCTCCATCTCTGCAAATCAGGGACGGGCAAAATGCCAAATCACCTTGGTGACAAAAAAGAAAAAAATTTGTAATGGTGACTGAAGGAAATCCCACTCTGTGTATTCAGGCCTGGGGGTGGGGGGCTGAGTGTACAAAACACAGCAAGATGGCAGCCCATTTCTGGTGCCTCAGGACTATTTTAACACTAAGGGGCATATTCAATTGTTGTTTTTCCGCGTTAATACGGTAATTTGTAGCTGGATTTCCGCTCGCGGCTCAGGGAGCTGCGAGCTGAAATCCAGCGAGTAAATGACTGTATTAACTGTTTTTCCCGCTAATCGTGCGCGGACCGCGGGATTTTCGGCGTTTCCGCCGACAATTGAATACGCCCCTAAATGTTGGCTATTGGTTCCAACATCTAGAGTTAGATACAGGGGTCAGCATTGTGAGCTGTTATTATTACCCTGGTCAAAGCCTGAAGGTTGAGTGACATCACAATTTCCTTGAGGCTGTAAAGTGGTTATCAACATAGTAATAGTAATGTAAATTCTGGAAGAACTAAAATGCCAAAAACCAGATACTCTGTAACAGGAAAAATTCAGAGTGGACCAGGCTGGTGAAAAAACTTTTCTTTATAGGTGCACAATCTGATGAAATGTGCTTTAATATGTGATTACAAGTGCCGGTGTAATGCACTTTCTGTGGAGGCACGTGGGGTAGTGTAATGATTTTATGGACTTACAATAAAATCATTACACTACCATTTTGCAGATGCACACAGGCTGGTTTCTAGTCACTGCTAATTTGCATGGCTCCTACCTGTAGAATTTTCTTTGCATGGCTTGCAAGTTTTTAATTGCAATATAGCTGGCTCCTCACTTTTGACCCTGTCTTATAACTTTTGGATAAATTACTATGTCACATGGCACTTGCTCACTTACTAATCTACAGTGCAGACATGACTATCCTAAATCCTCTGGTAGCAAAAAGACACCTGTTTCACTAAATACAGATCCATTATCCTTATTCTACCAGATAAAAACTACTGGGGAAACTAACGTTTTTTAAAAAAAGTCTTTCCTCCAAACAGTTTACATATACATTTTATTGTGGGCCAAAACATACACCAAACATCCAGTAAAGTGTGCTTATTTAGTTTTCTTGTAAACAAAGAAGATATTTATATATATAAAAAAAAAAAAAACACAGAAACAGGCATATTTTAGGAACTCAATTTATTTTGTGAAAATTGCTCAAGTAAAAGTGTACTTTATAAACGCTCTCTCTTTCGGTATAATGTCCACCAATATATATATATATATATATATATATATATATATTTTCTACCCTACTGTAGTACCGAAAATATCCTGCCCCATAGAAAGAAACAAAACAAAAAAAACAAAATAACCCACGCAGCACTGAACACTCTTGCCCCCTCTTCCCTACTGCACTAAGCACCCTAGTAATCTCTGCCCCACAGCACCCTTGTCCCCTCTGCCCCGCAACACTGAGCACCCTTGTCCCCTCTGCCCCGCAACACTGAGCATCATTGTCCCCTCTGCCCCGCAACACTGAGCACCCTTGTCCCGTCTGCCTCGCAACACTGAGCACCCTTGTCCCCTCCTCTCTACCCCACAGCACTGAGCATCCTTGTCCCCTCCTCTCTACCCCACAGCATTAAGCACCCTTGTCCCCTCCTCTCTGCCCCACAGCACTGAGCACCCTTGTCCTCTCTGCCCCACAGCACTCAGCACCCTTGTCCCCTCTGCCCCGCAGCACTCGGCACCCTTGTCCCCTCTGCCCCAAAACACTGAGCAACTGTCTTTTTGTTTTGTATACATATTTGGGCATTTATATTGCCATGCAGCTGGTACCACATACAATATGGGATATACCGAGCGCGGGCTTATTGCCAAGCAGCTGGTACCATATAAAATGTGGGATATACCGAGCGCGGGCTTGTTTTTTTCTCTGGTTTTGTTTCAAAATATTGCCTTTTTGTCATAGCAGCTGTCTAACAAGCCTATTTAAGGCACATTTGGGTGTGGCTCACAAGCCAGCCCTTGCTAGATGTAAACCCCTATACCTGGGAGGTGAGTGCATCTAATTTTAACTGCATTTTAATGGTGTTTAAAGCATATAGGTCAGTGTAGGACCTGCATATAATGAGGTACCCTTGACGTTGGGATGCAGGCTTAAATCTTTTGATCAAAATATGAACTAATACCTCATGTTTTCATTTTGCTAGACATACAGATATGCAGTGAAAAGGATAAGCGCTGGCAACTGTCTTTTTGTTTTGTATACATATTTGGGCATTTATATTGCCATGCAGCTGGTACCACATACAATATAGGATATATCGAGCGCAGCATTGTTTTTTTCTCTGGTTTTGTTTCAAAACACTGAGCACCCTTGTCCCCACTGCCCCGCAACACTGAGCACCCCTTGTCCCCTCTGCCCCGCAACACTGAGCACCCGTGTCCCCTCCTCCCTGCCCCATAGCACTGAGCACCCTTGTCCCCTCTGCCCCGCAAAACACTGAGCACCCGTGTCCCCTCCTCCATGCCCCACAGCACTGAGCACCCTTGTCCCCTCTGCCCCGCAAAACACTGAGCACCCGTGTCCCC
>NC_134406.1:46926966-47022427 GCF_038048845.1 Mixophyes fleayi | reverse complement strand
TTTCAGAACACGGTTCACCTTCTGTTACTCCAAATCATAAAAAATGAATGTACTCCGTGCTGGACTTGGGCACAAAAGCCTAATCGCACCAAATATTGCTTTTCCGCCTAGAGTAATTCTAGTCCGGCACTTGCGTCCACCCATTGATTTACCATTTGGTTTGGTTGGGGCATTAGCATTTAACATGGTCATTCACATTTCTGAATGACTCTTATACAACAGATTGAAGCTGTAATATTGCTTTTTTCCTTGTCTTTTTTTTTTGGTGTACATAAGTGAGGCTAAATTAAATATACAGGATTGACTACAGTATTTATTTAACCTACAAAGCGCGGAGTATGTGATTTATATATAGCGTATGACAGCAAGATATCTTTAGACGGTATGAGCTTTTCTCCTCGGGGGAACATAAATAACTGAGGAGTTTTAGTATCAATCAATAGGAGTTTGTGACTAATTTATGGGATGATCTGAAACCTCATATTTGAACATGAATAAAAATGCAGTTTAAATGCGATGGTGAGGGGTTCCTAATCTTTATTTATTGCTCAGTCCTGACTATAATTGCCGGAATACGATTAGCAGACGGTTCTGTCTTAATCATTATTGTCACAGGTTTCCTGATTGTTTCTGTTGCTTATTATTTAACCGCCGCACAACAAAAATGTATGTGAAAAAAACCAGAACAAATTTCTTCATAAATGAGCAAATAAAATAACGTTGCCGCACTGCGCATTTATCTCATTTGTCCAAATTATTCTAAAGCTTCCTCCAGATTCTTATAATATTAAGCACTAACCGTGATCATATTTCAAGGTATAATGCAATGACTTGCTTAAAGAAAATATATACTTCATGTTATAAGACACATCAGCTTTGGCCTTTATGGAATACGTAATGTAGGTACAGTGAGTAATATTGTATTAAAGATATAATGAACTCATGAATAGAGGGATTAGAATATTGAGGAAATACTGTGGTGAATTAGTAATGAGATATAGGTTATAGTGAAATCATTTCTAAATCTCAGAAAATTCAGCTATGCCAAATGAAATGACATATTTAACAGATGAGAGTCCTTTAGTGCAGCAAAGTGGAGAGGGTGTATTAAGTATACAAGTTGCATGCAGCCTGAACCAATACTTATCAGAATGCAGCCAATCAGTTTTGTGGGAACTATGGACATAGGTCAGTTCACAAACTGTGTATATGTGATGAGTACAATTTAAGATCAAATTTAAATGCTAAATACAGCTCAATAAAGGGACAAGCTGAGAGGTTAATTAAAGTATCGGAGCTTGGGCAAAGCATGTTGTAGTATATTGCATTATACTTTTTCTTGTTTTTGTTGTAAGTTCTCTCTTTGGGGCGTATTCAATTATTAGCGTTAACGCTAACAAACGAGCGCTCAAATCTTATCGTTAATACGTTAATTACTCGCGGAATTTCAGCTCGCTGCTCCCTGAGCGGCGAGCTGAAATTCCGCGAGTAAACTACCCGTATTAACGGTTTTCACATGCAATATTACCGTATAAACGGTAATATTTTCCGAGCGCTCGTTTTTCAGCGTTAACGCTGACAATTGAATACGCCCCTATGTGTTATATCATATAATTGAAAATTAATAGTCATTATATGCGTTTTGAACCAACCAGTGTGCACATTCTAAGAACTCCGCTAGTATTGTCTTAGACATAAGAATGCTTATGTAACACCCCCTTGTGTATTAAGCGTTGTGAGGGTATATATATATATTGAACCACGCAGATGCTTCTCACCTTGGTACTTGGTTTTCAGTGCCTCCACCCGAATCTCTGCTTTCTCTTCTGGGGGGTGTTCAAAAGATACACCAGGGGGAGATTCGGGAAACCCCCTGCCCAGTATTAACACTCTGTGACAAAATGTGTGCTGCAAAAGCCAGCCAGGCACATTTATTTAAATGGAAATCCTAAATGCAGCTTTGTAATTTTATAGAAAAATATACTTTGGTATAATTGGAAATAAAAGTGCAAACAATACAATACAGTAATAAAACAAGTGTGGATGAAAGTGGCGCACCACTTCTTACTATGCACACCAAGTTAACACAAAAACTCGCAATAAATCAATAACAGCATACAATATAATATAATATATAACAATATAACCATTAACTGTCACAGCTTTATACACATGAAAAAATATATCAGATATCTTACTTGCTCCTGATACTGTGAATATCTTGCAGGGTGAATTATATATTTTCCCTTATAGCCCTACAATGTACTGCCAAACACACACAGCAGTATTCAAACACACCACACAAATAGAGCAGTGCACTGCAAGTTGGGGCCCTTCTGTATGTATGCAGCATGGCATGGAAACATCATGTGTCCAGTTTGCAGATTTTGGAGATCTTTAAATCACTTGCAGTGAGGTACAGCAGTCACAGTATGCAGACCCTCCTCTAGCAACAACTGTAAAATCCTTTCTAATTTGTATCCTGGGACTTGTAGTTCCACAAGTGCTGATTAGACACACACTTGGTGCATATTTACCTGCCCACCCATCTATCCCTAACTCTTCAGCCCTTGTGGCCAGATATAGTCCAAAACCCCACTTGAACAACAACAGATAGATAAAAATAACCAGTAACTTATCTGCACCAGTGTGTCACAGGTCTGAACTTGATTATCTCCAAAATGGCTGACTTGTAAAATGTCCTTCTTCAGAGATGCATGCAAACCTCCTCCTACAGCTTCAAACTGTGGCTTCCAGCAGGTTCTGTTCAGAACTGCACCGAGCTTTGATATCTCTGCAGACTGCTCTCTCTGCTCAGATCACTCATCCAGTGCCCTTCTGCCTAGGGTCACCTATCTGAACTGGTCACACAGCTCAGTCTCTCCCAGGATGCTCCTCTCTCCCTCTCTCTCTCCGCCCTCTGGTTTCTCAGTCTTCTTAGGCTCCGCCCCCTCTTCATAACAGCTTTCTGGGAGATGTAGTTCCTTCTCCTTGACTGGTAAATAGCTATATGCATCTCTTTTCTTACTGATGCAATTGTGATTATTAGCCCCTGGGTGCTCAAGTCCAACTGCAGCATCCCCAGGGGTTACACTTATGATAAATAATTATATAGCTGATGTGTAGCAGTCTACAACATTGCTGGAATTTTTTTTTTTTTGTTTTTATAAACTTTTTATTAGAAACATCTTTTTTTCAATAAAAAGCATTACAAAATCTCGAGAGGTTAATCAGTAACAAATAGAGATGGTCACTGACCCCCGTGTTTTGGTTTTGGATTCGGTTTTGGATCTGGATTACCGTCGTGTTTTGGTTTTGGTTTTGGTTTTGCAAAACCGCCATTGCGTGTTTTGGTTTTGGTTTTGGTTTTGTTTGGTTTTGTTTTGCAATTTGTTATAAAAATTACATTTATTGGTGCTAAAATAACATAATTTAGGTATTATTTTGTAGCTACATTATTATTAACCTCAGTAACACTAATTTCCAGTCATTTTTTATTCAATTTTGAACACCTCCTATGTCACAATATGATTTTCATACACTTGAAAAGAAAAATTGCTGCAGTTCTTGCCAGTGATAACAAAAAGGCCATTGTCATGCCTGGGCATAAGACCAAAAATCCACCTCTTAAGTGTGGAATTATTTTTACACGAATCCTGGCAAGAGTTGTCTATCCATTTGTAACATTTTGAAAGCCACACTCAGTAGAGGTAGGGACCTTAACCATCTGGGATCCTCATCCATGTTTCGTCATTTTTCAGCGAGTTATTGGCAAACTGTTGGGAAAATCAGAAACTTTGGTTAAAAAAAAATTAACAACAAGCATTCCAGCATAATCTACCTCCCTTCTCTCATCTACATCCCAGCACCTGCAATCTTCCCCCCCAACAATTGGCAAGTAAACAATCCTCTGCAAGAGGAAGCAAGAATGAAACCTGTCACCCAGTCGCAAAGCGGATCACAGACGCCCTGGGTACTATGCTAGCGTTAGATCTGTGTCCAATGTCCACTATTAATACAGTTGGTTTAAGACATTTAATTGAGGTGTTATGTCCCTGTTAGCAAATGTCATCACTATACCATTTTACTAGAAAAGCTTATTCTCTCCTGTACCGGAAAGTTCCTAAAAATGTCATTATTGGGTGACAAAATGGTATTCTACCCACTGTACACTTAACCACAGATATGTGTACAAGCGGAACTGGGCAAACAAAAGATTATATGACTGTGAAAGCCCACTGGGTTGGTCTTTCGCCTTCCCCAGCATGGACAGCAGCAGCATGTACCCAGGTGCATCACATTTTTGAGAAGTAGGCTACTCTGTGTATCAGCAGCTTCACTAAGAGGCATACAGCTGACAAACTGTTCCAAAAACTAAGGGATGTCATTGAAAGATGGCTAATCCTGCTTGGAGTCTCCTGAGGATATGTCATTTCTGATTACGACCCCAATATTGGTCCAGCATTACAGCGGGGCTGAATTCCATCACATTTCCTGTTTTGCACACACTATCAACTTGGTGTTACAGAACTTTTGAAAAATGACATGCAGGAGATGCTGTTTGTGTCCATAAACATTTAGGGTCAATTTGTGGTTTCTGCAACAGCATGTAGGAGAATACAGCAGCTGCAAGAAGACTAGCATTTGAGGGGAATATACTTTAGTCCAGCGAAGTAGTTACCTGTGAAGAAAGTGCAGACACAGTTAGCTTGAGTCAAGTGATTGCCTTAATAATAGATTTTGAAAAGGTGCTACATAAAATTATAGTGTGCAATAAAACAAAGTAAATGTGCTAACTATATTTTAATTGTAGATGAAATACTTAATTTTCTTTGCAAGGATCCCAGACTTATCAACATCTTGTTGGGACGTCTTCTCCTTCAGTTTCTCTGGCAACTGCTTGTAATAAAAGAAATTGCTTTCCCAAGACACCCAGTGGTGATGCAGATGAGTCCGCTAAACATTTTGATATTTGCTGTGCTGTAAAAGAATTGCCCAAAAACCGTGACAGCTCTGCCCTAAAATCAACTAGTCATTCCCTTTGGAAGGCCATTATCAGCAATTACATCATACTACACAGACTTCTATGATATTGGGATATTGGGATGAATTAGTATTGTTGGAGGAAGATTATCACTAAACCCTGCCACCTCTCCAGTTTCGCAATGAGCTATGGTACAATAAAATGTAACTGCAGATTTAGACCAAGACTGTCAGCCCTATTATTTCTATTTCAGCAATTACAATTAGCAATGGAGCAATGGAGCTCTTCTCTTTGGGTGTTACCTATATAACGCAGCACAATTTGCCTGCAAATTCTACAGACAAGCCTGCTTGTCTTCCTCTCCATCAATGACTCTTAGCAATTGAGCACTCGTCTTTGGGTGTATATTACACCCAAACATTATTAGTGAAAATTATGAAAAATACAGTTTAATCCCTGATAGGCCCTCCACCATCCTTTGCATGTTAATAGTAGGATTGGTTGGAATTATGGTCAAGGTCACACATTTTTTTGACAAATCCTTCAAACCAGCCCAGATGTCAAACTGTTGTGGTCTGCCCCCTGCGTCATCCCTGCTTGTGTTTGGAAAGTGCATATTGGTGCCAGAACCTCACATGCCAGAACTGCTCCCACTGGTGCCACACTGCTGCAGGACTTACACAATCAACCGCATCCTCATCGTCGGATACCCAAATCTCCCCCACATCCTCTTCTAAAGACAAAGTGTCATCCTCACTTGGTGTATCACCGGCTACACTCGGGCTGTTCAGGCACACATCAGCAGAACTGCTGAAAGGGCCCTTCTTTATGGGTAGACTAACAGAATGGTCACGATTAGACATCCCACTGTTGGATGGACTCTCCACAGGGATTGTTGTCATTTGTGAATCAGAGCAAATATTCTCCTGTAATGCCTCACTGTTATCTTGCAGCTCGGCTTTGACGCGTAACAGTAGTTGTGCACCAATTGTAGGCTGGGTAACTTTTTGGGATCTGCCACTAATAGCCAAAGGTGAAGGCCTCATTCTCTCTTTGCCACTGCGTGTGTAGAATGGCATGCTTGCAATTTTTTTTTTATCGTCACTTAACTTTTGCTCAGTTACACTTCTTTTTCGCTTCAATACAGTAAAATTTTTTTGGGTTTTTGTTTTTTGCACTAATTTGAAAACACTCTGTTGTTTGACATCGCCTTGGCCAGATGACGTACTGGGAACACTAACATCAGGACTGGTGACAGAACCTGGTTGCTCATTTAGATCATATGTGGACTGCTTTGAATCCATTCTGAGCGCAAACCACTGGGGAGTGCTAAAAATTATTTAGTAGATTCTGCTGACAGTTATGACTTTTGACAGCCAGAAATATTAATGCACAATTAGGGAGGACACCCCAAAAACACTGAGGAGTGCTAAAAATTATTTAGTAGATTCTGCTGACAGTTATGACTTTTGACAGCCAGAAATATTAATGCACAATTAGGGAGGACACCCCAAAAACACTGAGGAGTGCTAAAAATTATTGAGTAGATACTGCTGACAGATATGACTTTTGACAGCCAGAAATATTAATGCACAATTAGGGAGGACACCCCAAAAACACTGAGGAGTGCTAAAAATTATTGAGTAGATACTGCTGACAGATATGACTTTTGACAGCCAGAAATATTAATGCACAATTAGGGAGGACACCCCAAAAACACTGAGGAGTGCTAAAAATTATTGAGTAGATACTGCTGACAGATATGACTTTTGACAGCCAGAAATATTAATGCACAATTAGGGAGGACACCCCAAAAACACTGAGGAGTGCTAAAAATTATTGAGTAGATACTGCTGACAGATATGACTTTTGACAGCCAGAAATATTAATGCACAATTAGGGAGGACACCCCAAAAACACTGAGGAGTGCTAAAAATTATTGAGTAGATACTGCTGACAGATATGACTTTTGACAGCCAGAAATATTAATGCACAATTAGGGAGGACACCCCAAAAACACTGAGGAGTGCTAAAAATTATTGAGTAGATACTGCTGACAGATATGACTTTTGACAGCCAGAAATATTAATGCACAATTAGGGAGGACACCCCAAAAACACTGAGGAGTGCTAAAAATTATTGAGTAGATACTGCTGACAGATATGACTTTTGACAGCCAGAAATATTAATGCACAATTAGGGAGGACACCCCAAAAACACTGAGGAGTGCTAAAAATTATTGAGTAGATACTGCTGACAGATATGACTTTTGACAGCCAGAAATATTAATGCACAATTAGGGAGGACACCCCAAAAACACTGAGGAGTGCTAAAAATTATTGAGTAGATACTGCTGACAGATATGACTTTTGACAGCCAGAAATATTAATGCACAATTAGGGAGGACACCCCAAAAACACTGAGGAGTGCTAAAAATTATTGAGTAGATACTGCTGACAGATATGACTTTTGACAGCCAGAAATATTAATGCACAATTAGGGAGGACACCCCAAAAACACTGAGGTGTGCTACAAATTATTTAGTAGATACTGCTGACAGATATGACTTTTGACAGCCAGAAATATTAATGCACAATTATGGGGGACACCCCAAAAGCGCTGGGGAGTGCCAAATATGAAGAAAAAATAATAAACCTCTATCCTCCTCTCTGCACTAGCGATTTTGGTTAGAGCAATTGCAAGAACAATATGGTATTCTCTGTCCCTGCTCTAATTAGCCTATGACTACACCCTGCTCTCTCCCTCTGTCAAATGGCGATGGATTGCTGTGGAGGCGTGTATTTATAAAGTTGAAGTATCGCGAGAACCGAGTCCCGAGATCCGACGACGTCACGATGACGTTCGGCCTCGATTTGGATTCGGAATGGGCGGGAGAGTACCGAGCTGCTCAGCTCGGTACTCGGATACCCAAAGTTCGGGTGGGTTCGGTTCTCGGAGAACCGGACCCGCCCATCTCTAGTAACAAATAACACATGTTTACATACAGCAGGACGCATAAACACTCTCATAATTCTCTCATATTCAAAAGATAGTTATGTACTTATCCAGAACTGTAAAGATGTTGTATTAACTTTACAGAACTATAGGGTTTGGAGGGGTGGGAGTAATGAATGGAAGGGGGAAATGTAGGGATCAGAGGGGGGGGATAGGGGGGTTAAGGATTCACGCATCAGGGGAGAAATAAACTTGCTTAGAAATACCATTCCACATACCATTCACAAGCCATTATTTAACAATGTGGATCTTGTGTTATTGTCCTGTTGCTGGTTTAAGGTATATTTTCATAAAAAAATTATGTTTTATACTCAAAGTATGTAAAAATATAAATCTTAACATTTTGAGGTATGATGGGAGAAAGGTCATGTATTTTCTATTTAATCATTGGATTAAAAAAGCTAAAGTATCCTACTCCATTTTGAGGCCAAGTGTGACATGTTAGCCTGTATCTAGAAACACCATAATTACAGTGTTATTTTTTTTCTTAAGTGATTCAGGAAAATACATGAAAATATAATTACAAAACATATCCTTCTCTTAGCCAACAATGAATGAAGTACATCAGAACAGTGACATCAACATTCGTCATAGTTCACACGTTCGAAACTGCAGTGCAAATACACTTGCATGATGTCACACAACTACTTTTGCACAAGTACATTTAAATGTGCACAAATTTGTGAACCATGATGGCAACACCTATGAGGGGACGCAAATGTTTTCATCGGCCTCTGGTAGGAGTTTGACCGATCAAGAACAATAATTGATAAGAATTGATTAGAAGCACAAATTCATCTACTTTTTAGCCATATAACAACCAAATTTAACTTTGTGTGATGAGATTTTTAACATATAATAAAAGGATGAAGAAGGTGCAATTACAGGGGCAGTCACTACTTTGCGGGAGGGGCACAGCCTTTTCTCCCCACGAAAGATTTGGAATTCTACTCCCCCTGTGAGGCCTCGGAGATCAGGTCTCATCCCTATACATGTAATGGATACACTTTACAGTTTCCATTTTCACCTCAATGTCACCTTAGTGATGAAATGAATACATAGTCCTAAAGCTTTGATAGATTAGACTTTAATATTATAACTACAATACACATTTCCCAGAGCCTCCCCCAACCCACAACATTAGGTGCAGGTTGTTTTAAGGGACTGCCTCCAAAATCTGTGACATGGCAGCATTCATTGAAATGTGCAAAGTGTGCAGGTAGGTGTACTTGGGCTCATGGCATGCTTGCAGACATATGGGCAGCACGGTAGCTTGGTGGTTAGCACTTCTGCCTCACTGCACTAGGGTCATGAGTTTGTTTCCCGACCATGGCCTTATCTGTCTGGAGTTTGTATGTTCTCCCCGTGTTTGCGTGGGTTTCCTCCCGTTAATCCAGTTTCTTCCCACACTTCAAAAACATACTAGTAAGTTAATTGGCTACTATCAAATTGACCTTAGTCTCTGTGTGTGTGTGTGTTAGGGAATTTAGACTGTAAGCTACAATGGGGCAGGGACTGATGTGAGTGAGTTCTCTGTACAGCGCTGCGGAATTAGTGGCCCTGATGATGCAGATTATGTAGTTCATAAATCGCCTTAACTGACCCACAAATAAAATCTTTTTGTGAGGAATGTGTCATTCTGACAGAGTAGAGACTGTTGGGTGAAAGTCAGTGAACAATAGTGACAGTCGCTGTAATGAGGCCAGATTAGGGTGAGACTTGACATTTCATCATGTCACATATGCAAAGCAGCAAATGATGAAAGATTCTCTGTTGCCAGGAATCTGCAAATTAATTAAACGTGTTGAGAAAGATGTATATGTAACCTGTGTCCAGTGGCCTTTTGGATATCATAACAACATTTTATAGCTAGGAATGTGACAGGTGTGGAGCTGAATATTCTCAATGTTCCTGACAAGTTGAACTTTATTTGTCAGGAAAACAATGTATTGGAAATAGCAGAAAGATACTGTATCTGATGATTTTTGCCTAAAGAAAAGTAGAATTATCAAAACAGAAGAGACAGATCTACAGGGTAGCTTATATATCCATGTCAAATAGGAAAAATAAAAATAATCAGAATTTTCTAGGGCGGTCCTGGAGATCTGCAATTTGTCTGTGCAACAAACAATTTGAGATGTTTTGCAACCAATCATGATTCTTTGTTAACTTTCCAATCAAAAGTATGGTTAGGATTTCAACTGAATCATTTATAATGCATTTCAAATATTACTTATGTTCAATAAAATAATTGCAAGCTGTGCGGCATAAACATTATTAGAAAGACTATTTCACAGAGAAATAAGTAAGTATAGGTCACAGTTCTGAATTTAGCAAAAAACTTTCTCACATCTGCCAGGACTGTTCACTGGGTAGAAGAACACATAGATGAACACATTGTACATTAGAGAAAGATTTCAGAACCTTGGACAGAGACATACAGACTCCAGCACAAAGTTCAAGAAATGGGCAAGTGTCTTTGTGTTTGAGTACAAAAGATACATAGTTTATTATGTCAAATATTAGTAGTAGTGTTATTAATATTATTACAATACTAGTAGAGCTAAAGTGGACCTGTCACTTGCACATAGTCAAATGGCCATAGCCATTTATGGTATGAGTTATGACAATGCAGCCTTTTCATTCCCTCGGCATTAATCCCATCATTGAGGCACAACGCCACTGTTTGGGTGGAGTTAATATTCAGTTCAGTGCCATCGCTAGCGCCTCGGCTGCAGTCACATGACTTTTGATTAAAATGGCCAAAAAGGTACATTTTAAAGTATGTATAATTCACCCAACATATTTTGCAGTGCTATGTAAATAAAGAACACAGTAGAGTAGAATTCATGTTTCTGATTTTACATAGCGTTAATGTTTAACATATATGTTAAACAACCCAGGGAGAGGAGAGTAGGTGTTCTGGCCCTGGGAACCAAATCATTTTCAATTAAATAAGCTGTTAAGTCCTCTAGGAGCCCTGAGTACTGGAGCCAGATATATAAATTCAAAAGTTGCCTAAGAACTAGTTTTTGTGAAAGAAGCAGCTAGTTGGATGCTTGTGAACGTTGTCCAATCAGAAGTTAGAACCACTTACAATGGTCCTTCTACAGGTTTTGAATTTGTCTATACATCTGGTCCAACTTCTAGGAAGTATTAGTAATGTGTTCAGTGCGTATATAAAGGCAAAGAAAGGATCCTACTTTTCTGCAGCCCAAAGGAGCATATCTAGGGGGGAAAGTCTATTAATTGGACCTTTCTGCTGATGTCACGGAGGGATCAATAATAATGAGACCATTAAAGATAAAATAGTTGAGATAACCTTTAACTTTTCATTACTAAAGAGTCTGGAATTATATTTTTTACAAGTAAGCTATTTGCTTTTATCTTGTTCTCTTATAAGATGTTCTATTATATGGATGTAAATCACAGGCCATAGATAGATACAAAAAAGATGTTGCACATATTCCCAGGAAAAAACACAATTCATGTCCAACTTTTCTCCGAGCTTTTGTAAAATGCGGATTACATTGGACACCTAAGTCATTATTTTCTACTTTCTTTACGGAAACATTTTCATGTTCAGAGCTGTATATCAATGTTTTCTCTGCCCAAAAGGATACCAACAGAAAAGAAAACAAAACCATTTGCAAAGAATTTTTATTTGTTTGAACTGTTTTAGTAAGCAGTCTTTTAAATTAGCATATAAACATAATACAATTTTATACATGCAGCTAAGACGTACCCACTGTATTTGACAAGTAATGAAGACAGACGGATGAAAATAACCAAATTCACTTGTTTCTACCATTAATGTAAAACATTTTTGATAGGGAAAACAAAGCAGACATTTTTGTAACCCGACAACAATAAAATCTTGAATACTATAGATCTTATTACTGGTCTGTTGCAGTATGCATGCTCCAAGAGCCCAGCTATAAACATAGCAGTCCATGGCACGACTGCTATGGGCACCAAAGGTTTAAAACACTTAGAGAAGAGTAGGTACTACCAAGCAACCTGCAGGGGGATATTAACTAAGCCCATACCATTTACTGCGGTCCCCGGTGACTACCTGCTGCAGGTAGTGTCATATCGATTTGACTGTTGAATTCAGAAAGTTACTGTGTGATTCCTGACACGTGAAATCAGCCATTCCTTGTGGCAGCCATTCCTTGGGGCAGCACGGTGGCTAAGTGGTTAGCACTTCTGCCTCACAGCACTAGGGTCATGAATTCATTTTCCCAACCATGGCTATATCTGTGAGGAGTTTGTATGTTTTTCCCATGTTTGCGTGGGTGTCCTCCGGGTGCTCCGGTTTCCTCCCACACTCCAAAAACATACTGGTAGGTTAATTGGCTGCTATCAAAATTGACCCTATAGTCTCTCTTTCTGTCTGTCTGTGTGTGTATGTTAGGGAATTTAGACTGTAAGCTCCAATGGGGCAGGGACTGATGTGAGTGAGTTCTCTGTACAACGCTGCAAAATCAGTGGCGCTATATAAATAAATGGTGATGATGATGATTCATTTAATAGGACATATTTTATGTTTACTGGGTTGCCAGTTGCACTTTAGGGGACAAGCACATTGCCCAATGTAAAACAATACTTCAAACTCTAAATACAGTAAAGGCCCATCCAGTCTCATGACTAATGTAAGCAATACATGAGGCTAAACCAAGCAGTATTTTCTGTGAAAAGTTCAATTCAATGAAATAAGTAGTATTAGGACATGGAGGTATATTTACTAAACTGCGGAAAAATGGAGATGTTGCCTATAGCAACCAATCAGATTCCAGCTGTCATTTTGTAGAATGTGCTAAATAAATGATAACTAGAATCTGATTGGTTGCTATAGGCAACATCTCCATGTTTTCAGACCCACAGTTTAGTAAATAAGGGGGATGGGAAAGCTCAGACTATCTTTTCAAATTGGAATGATATATGTTGTCTGAAACCGAAAAGAAACAACTTCACCCATTCTAAGCTTTACTATTCAATGAAACTATTTTTGGAATTATCAGTTTGATAAGTCAATGTGCACACATATCAGATACCATATGTTAAGCTAGGATAAAATGATACAGCACTTGGCCCGCAGTATCCTTGATGCAAAGTTTAATGAGGAAAACATTTTAGTTCTTTTTAGAATTTTCAAAGCAGAGTTTTGATGCTCAGTATTCTAATAGCACCATCTGTCAATGTAAAAATTTCCAAGCTGCAATATTGATCTTGGTGCTTCAGGGAAAGGAATGATATTTAGAAATACTGATAACTTTTCCTTTTGCTCATCTCATTTGTTTATCTTTTAGTTGAACATTGATCCCACACAACATACTGCTCTTAAGATGTGCAATGCGTATCTTTCTTACAGCTTTACTGTACTGAATGGAAATGTACATTGTAGTTCCATTGTAAAAAGGTTGGTATTATTACACTGTTTAAGTGCACCTGGTACATCATGTGAATGTATCATCATCACCATTTATTTATATAGTGCCGCTAATTCTGCAGCGCATCACTAACATCACTAGTTCATGGTAAATTGGTGGACTGCATTCTCATGAATTCTGATTTAGATCAATGTATAGGCTACAGATAGACTTTAATATTTGATATAACTGGATCAGTAGTGAAATAATAATAATCATTTAATAATTATATCTAACAGCTTTGTGAATAATACACCATAAATAATTTTAAAAAAAATTGTCATTTGTTTATTATACTTAACCATTTTCCAAGTACATTCTCACCTGACCTTGTCTAATTCCATAAATACTAAACAAACCTTGTTTTTTTTAATATTGGTCCTCAATAATTCCTTTCATGTTGCATTTTCTGGTTCT
The DNA here is from genome assembly GCF_038048845.1 of Mixophyes fleayi. Classification (NCBI taxonomy): domain Eukaryota; kingdom Metazoa; phylum Chordata; class Amphibia; order Anura; family Limnodynastidae; genus Mixophyes; species Mixophyes fleayi. The sequence goes on along the minus strand of NC_134406.1, from coordinate 47,008,579 downwards.
TACATCATTATCATCACCATTTATTTATATAGCGCCACTAATTCTGCAGCGCTGTACAGAGAACTCACTCGCATCAGTCCCTGTTCCATTGGGGCTAACAGTCTAAATTCCTTAACATACACACACAGACAGACACACAGACTAGGTTCAATTTGATAGCAGCCAATTGACCTACCAGTATGCTTTTGGAGTGTGGGAGGAAACCAGAGCTCCGGGAGGGAACCCACGCAAACACGGGGAGAACATACAAACTCCTCACAGATAAAGCCATGATTGGGAATTGAACTCATGACCCCAGTGCTGTAAGGCAGAAGTGCTAACCATTTAGCCACATACTCTATTATATTCTTACATAAGAATATAATGTGGTTTCATGCCTTGATTACATAAGATATGACTTTTAACAGTTAATGCAGATAATATTAACTGGTCAATGCTCTAATACATATATTACAGCATAACTTTGACTGCATCTGTCCTTATTTCGAGAGCTAAGGACACTTTTTTTTATCTCTTGTAGATCTCTGTACGTCCTATGACACATTTCTCTCGTATAATAATGTTATATTATCACAGTGTCTGACATATTGTCTTCCTTGCTTGACACGCTGCTTTTGAAAGCAGTCCTTGATTATGAATATTGTCTTATTTACTTTGAGATAACGCAGTGTTTTCATATTTACCCTCTGGATTGATTTTTCTGTACCTTCCCTCTTCAGAAACCATCATATATAATTGCTGCTCAATAGCCCCTCTACCCTCAAAAGCAACAAAAAAATAATCCTCATTTAGTTTTCTGTGTTGGTTAATCTGCTCAGTGGCTTTAAAATGATCAGTTATCAGTATAAATAATGTTAAGATTTTTGTTAAAAATGGTTTAATTTTTCAGTGAAAAATAATCTGGCCCCAAACATAGGGGCATTGTCATACCTGCCTACTCTCCCGGAATTCCCGGGAGGCTCCCGAATTTCAGTGAGTCCTCCCGGAAGAGTAGGCAAATTTCCCGAAATTTAGTTGAAATTAACGGCAGTGAATGGAGGGAGCGGATCTTAATCACATCATTAAGCTTCGTCCCTCCATTCAATGCCGTGAATTTCGGCTTTTTATAGTGGGGGGCGGGGCTATGGTGATGCAAAATGTCACCACACCCTCCTCCTGCCCCATGTCACATGACTTCTTCTTCGGATCTTAAAAGTGGGCATGTATGGGTATTGTTGGTTTATACCAGTCCTAAACTCACCAGCAGCATTGCCCGAAAACTAGCGGGATGCCAAAAAATAACCCCTATTGAAGTCATGGCACTTTTTGGTTTACACGTAAACTCTGTCAGATGATGTCACTATCTTTCATCCATTGCTAATTTGAAACAGACAGGATCTGATCAACCAATAAGCTGATTAGGCTGCATCCTGGGGCGCTGGAACCCGGAGAGGCGCAATGGCAGCATTTATTTTTTTTTACTATTGATTTTCCTGCACACGGAGCGCCCCTCCACCCTCCTTCCCTCTCCTCCCCGCTCCTCCCTCCTCCCCTCTCCTCCCCGCTCCTCCCTCCTCCTTCCTCCCCCCTCACTCACTGCCTGTCAGGTGTGATGTCATCATCACGTCCCGACTGTGTCAGTAAGGAGCTGCAGTGAGAGGAGCTGGCTGCTGGCGGAAGAGAATAAGACAGGTTCATGTATGTATGGGTAAAAAGGAATTTCAATACATAAAATAATGTATTATTGCAAATATATACATTTGTTATGTCCCTTTAACATGTGCTCTCATTTAATTGCAAGTTTTTTCATTTGCTCAATATACTATATTTACTCCAGATTTAAGGCATGTTTACACAAAGGTGTCTGTGTCTATTGAATTCAGTCTAAAGTTGATCATGTCAATGATTTCTGAATATCTGGTCTTAGCATGCTCAGAGACTATGGAGTATTTAGGTTTTTAAGAATACTAAAGTGAATTCAATTAGCAGAGATTTGTCTACTGAATAAAAAAACATGTGTTAAAACGTGCTTCAAAAGCACATATCCACTTCTGATACACTTTTCATTCACGCACTGACTAGAGATGAGCAAATGGGTATATTGTCATTTTCCAGCAGTGTTGAAAACTAAGTACATCTAAAGTTGCAGTAACCTATCAGTGTCTATTCGCAGCGGTTTGAGGATGAATATGATGAATGTGATGAATAAGTATTTGTGATGTGATAGTCATCCTCAGTGAGGTGATGATCATGAACATTTACCACCTAAATCTGGTACAGTGGAAAAAAGGAAAAAAATGCTCTGATAAACCCATATTGCTAAATACATTGTACGAGAAAAGAAGCAATGCTAGTGTCAGTGGTAATGAAGCAAAGAAAAGTAGAGCTCTTATACTCATCCATCTTATTTTGAATAAAACATTTTAAGTGTGATAAACATTTGTCAGTTGTGCACAATGCAAACCAATCTGTGTTTGCATGTTCTAGTAACATTGCCTCACAAAATAAAATGACAACCTATAGATAATCAATTCTAGAGGTTGTATTAAACAGTGATTTACACAAGTAGATGCAGATGCCATTCAGTAGATGTATAAAAGTATCATACAGGCATATAAAATTGCCATTCCCAACAACAGCATCTAAGAAGTTCAACTCCCCCAATCCCACAAAAGCCCAAAACACATTATACTATTAAAGAAATTGTAATTTATCATAGGCTAAGTGAAGCTGTTAATGCAATACCAGTAAGTGACACCGCTGCTAGTTATCCATCACCTACAACCTTAGAATCAAGCATCAAATATTTTTTCAATTTAAGATGTAAAAGTCAAACATTATGTAAAAGGACAGATGCCACTCAGGGCCGGATTAAGGGAATGGAGGCCTCCATTCCCCCATGAGCCCCCCCCCCCCCCCCTCGGTGATCTGAGACTGCAGTACTTCCCCGGCGCGCTGTGTACTCTTTACTGAGGAGATCTCGTGAGAGTGAGACTCACGAGATCTCCTCAGTAAGGAGACTACAGCCCGCCGGGGAAGTACTGCAGTGAAAGTGCTTAGCAGCACTGATCGGGCTGGGGGCGCCCTCGCCCCCGACCGATCAATACAGCTGCTGAGCACTTTCAAGGGCCCCCTGGATGCCCGAGGCCCCTGGGCCGTAGCCCAGTTAGCCCTATGGTTAATCCGGCCCTGATGCCACTGCACACCAAACCTGTTACTTTGGATTTTTTCCCCATAAGCTACATAGATCACATGATGATGGTTATGTGCATAGTGTGTGCACAAGGTCCGACAAGGTCACCAGAGAACAAAGTGCAGAACACTACACCTGGGGGTAAATGTATCAATATGCGGGTTCTTCAACACCCGCGTGTTCAGCCTCTTCCGCGATTAAATTTCAAGCGGCGCTGCATTGTAAAGGGTTAACTTCCCTTTACAATGCAGCGCCGCTTGAAATTTAATCGCGGAAGAGGCTGAACACGCGGGTGTTGAAGAACCCGCATATTGATACATTTACCCCCTGATCTAACATCGAAAGACATCATAGTCTCCTTTGAGAAAACAAAACCTAACAAACAAGGTGTCAGTTGTAGCATTGTTGTACTTGATAATGGTGATGATGTTCATTTTGATCATCGTGGTACTGACGCCACACCTGATGACACAACCTATTGTGTTCCATAAATATGAAAATGATTGAAAAGTTTTAGAAATGATGATTTCATGTTTGTTGAATCTGTCAAAAACAAAAAAACCATAGCCATAGCTGCTTTATTTCCCATCAGAAAATAACCCTGAAATATAAACCTTTAAGCATTCTTTCTAGCTTTTACTTGTTGAGTTGTGTTGCCCACTAGTCCCACGGAGATTGTAGGTGGCTTACAGAGAGTGGGTGGCCTGAGTCTAAGCAAATCGCAGTTCCCAAGCTGAATTTACAATACATTTCTTTCTATACCACATATGGATTTTCTTTGACTTCTTTTTCATTATTATTAGATCCATACAACACCGGTTCTATAATATATTTATTTCAATCCAAGTCAATTCATCTTTGGCTTTTTTGTAGACATGACATGTACTTCTATCCTACAGTAAATTGTACGTTCAAATCAGTGGGGCTGTAATGACACTGGAAATAATCAATGTTTCTTACTGTGTGTACATATTGTAGGGTTCTAGCTTTACTGCTACTTCAAACAATCATAAACCAGAAGTGACATTGTGATGATGTGACAGATGATTTTTGGTCTGTAATATACACTTTATATATCTTTAAGTGTGGATACCAACCAGTCCTTTCTAATTAGAGACCTCCTCGTCTAGTTAATTTAGTATTTATAAGAGTACATAATATTAATTTGTTTCTTTATCTTTTCCTATGTAAGCTATTAATGTGATCCTGGCTGATTTTTGGTGCCTAATTTATTCCTCGCTGGTGCTGCTTTTCCATTTTCTGCAGACAGTTTTGTTTGCTTAGTGTCACAAAGAAAATTCTCAGGCTATCAAACACGGTGGCTATCTATCTCATTACTCCCCCTGTGCCGTTCTCCCGGGATCAGCGCTGTTTCTGTCGTTCAGTAGAAGGAAGAGCATATCTGTCTTATCAGCTGTCTCTATTCTGGTAGCTCATGCAGGCAGAAGTACAGCATCCTTCTTTTCAAGTGTAAATATTTAACCTGCACTTCTTTTTTTTTGCAATAACAAGGAGAAAACAATGACATGTCTGGACATGTTCAGAAAAAATATCAATATTTAATAAAATAGTGATATATACAGGTATATAGGGTGAATTTGAAATGCCATGACTGACGTTGATTTTAAAGATTCAGTACCACCTAGGAAACATTTTTGCTAAGGTTGCCCCTCCCCTAGCCAGAGGTCTGAAATACAGGTCCAACAAATGAATTCTGTTGATAATCTTTAAATAACTACAGATGAGTTGTGTGAGCTGGAGGACCAATCAAAAGCCATAATCTCTTTATTGGAAATTGTGATTGTTTATTTTTTCTGCTCACTTCTCGCCCCCCCCTCTGTTCTGTGAGAGAAACGGGGAGTCATGGGAAAAACTATTACATGTGGTTATGCAGCATAAAAGATGTTTTTTTAACCTCATCCCACCTTTCCCACATTATTGCATCAATGGGGCGTTAGACCACTATTGTTTGCTCAATTGAGAAGAACTCTGGTTTCTCCAACTAGGACCTCTGATGGCCATGTGCCATGAGGAGAAATTAACAGCTGAATTGCTCGCTGGGACAATCCCATCAAAAGATGGACGTTTCCAAAAAAGCATACTTGGAGTTATAACTTAGCATCCGCTACAGTGTATGGTGCATATAGTGTAAACAGGACAGGCTGGAACAGTCACCTCAGGCCAAACAGGTTAAACCAGCGGTTCCCAAACCGTGTGTCGCGGTTCCATGAGGTGCCGCGACGATCTCACAGGGGTGCCGCGGCCAGGGCCGATGGTAAGCAAGGCAGGGGACCACTTGGTAACTATTTTGGCTTAGGGGTGTCTTGAAAAAATTATTGAGACCTTAAGGGTGCCTCGAACTGAGAACGTTTGGGATCCACTGGGTTAGACAGACTCATGAGAGGCAGGACCCAGGCTAATTTTATAATAAACATTTAACTTAAGCTGAATGTTGGGTGACCTGTTTAACATCCTTCCATGTTACCTCACCTTAAGGCCCTGTATACATAACAGATTACTTTGTCTTGTGTTAGTGTATCCCTTTGCATGTGTGTCAGTGATACCTGGCCACAATTACTTTGTTGTTTTGAATCACCATGTTCCAGCAAAGGTCTTGATGTCTACATTGTGAAGCTACAGCTATGTAGGCGTGTAGCTAAGCAAACACAGCTTATTATAGCTATTATAGCCATTTCTGATTTATTCCATTATCTACAAGCAGTACCATGGGCGACTAGCAATTTCTTTGTGTTATATGTTTCTGGAGCAATGCTATTTTAGTCCATATAATGTTAGACTTAAAATATAACTGTACATTTCACATTTTTGCTAAGTCTTTGTCTTTTTTTTTTTTTTTGAAGCTCTTAAAAGAATTCTTCTGAGTGTGGCAATGTGTGGCATATCCTCCTGAGGCCTTTCATAATCTGCTCTCCAGAGCATGCTCGGGACTGGTCCTTGGGCCTGCTCCATCCAGAAGACCAGAGAGGGGCATCGGGAGGGTGGACCAACATTACCAGGCATTCCTCAGCTCACGGGTAGCCCCCCTCGTTTCCTGGTGTAGATTTACTGTTACCACTACCTAGAGCACCTACAACAAATGTTTGGAGATTATTTCTTTCTACACCTTGTTAAGTGAAGGCATTTTGTAACACACGTCCCTCATAACTAAGACTTTGCTGAGTGGAGTCCCTTGAACAAGTAATGAATAATTCATATAATTTGTATATTGTATAAATAGCTGTTCTATGGATTAATTTTTTTGGGTGTGCACATCTCAATTACAGTACGTCTACCGTACACTTCACGTCCTTTTGTGCAGTTGTTTTATTCCTTCTCAGGGCTTGTATATACAAGCTGGGAAAATAAGTAACAAGTCAGTCATTTGTATGATATTCGATACCCCCAATGGATAATAGGTTTAGTTATGGTTATTATGTTATTAACTTTTCTGGAGCCTTCTGCTGTAAAGATAAAAATATAATAAATGTATTTCTACTTGTGAGCTGGAGGATAAAGTAGGCATATGTCAATTCAGTTCCATGTCAATTCTGTATGGAAAGAGTCAAACTTCATAAGACTCTTTCCTCTGGACTGCAAGTGGCAGCAACATCCAACTGTTGGGGAGTGATTCAATTTCTGGTGATGTGGCCCGTGGACATTGCACCCCGCACATTGCCGGCAATTATCGGAGAAATCTCCACTCCTTTTCAAAAACGAGCAGAGATTTCTGTCAAACCTCTGCTGCAAAGTGTCTCGTGGACGTTCCGGAGTCACTTCATGGCTATTTGCATCTCCCTGCACTACTTTAGTGCAACAACATTGCAGCTCTCCTGCAAAACAGTTAACCGTCAGCTATGGATTATGTATATTTAAATGTTATTTACCATCTGTAAAGCAGCAGACGATTTTCTAAAAACGTTTGCAAAATTACCTTTATCATTTTGAATAATCATGTTGAGTATGAATTGCAAATACTGTGTCATGATCGCATACTAAAATGAGATGAGTGTGCGGTTAGTAGAGATGACCCCCGTGAACTGGTTTTGGATTTGGATCTGGATTAGCTTCGTGTTTTGGTTTTGGATTTTTTAGGAAAAATCCTAAAATATGCTAAAATTACATATTTTTGCTCTTTTTTTGTTCCTACATTATTATAAACCTCAATAACACTAATTTCAAGTCATTTTCAGTAAATTTTGACCACCTCACAGATTACAATATTATTTTCATACACTTTCGGACAAAGACTGCAGCGACCTGGCTGGCTGGATGGTAAGCGACAGAGCAATGACACAAACACACGGCAGTTCTTAGCACATCTAGGACACATTGGCACACAGCAGTGGCAGAAAAGAAAAATGGTGCAAGATGGAATTGTCCTTGGGCCCGACCTCCCTCCCACCGTTATGTTGGATCTCAAAAAGGAATCCAAAAATCACGAGATCCGACCACGTAGCAATGACGTTTTGCCTCGTTTTCGATTCCGAGGGCGCGCAAAAGTACCAAGCCGACTCGGCTCGAAATCCGGATCCCCGAAGTTCAGGTGTGTTCGGTTCTCGAGAAACCGAGCCTGAGCATCTCTAGTGGTTAGTACTAGGGGACGGTAAATCTTAACAAGGCAAAGCTTTGTGCATAGGGCCCATTAACATCTTCATGTTTCAGGTTCTTTCAGATTCTAGCAAACTTGACCATATTAAAATATTTTTTTTGTTTGTAACCTTTAAATAGTACTAGATCATTGCTGTTAATGACTAAGCTGTTCAGGTTTCACCTATTGGTTAATTCTGCCCTATACAGACACAGAGACAATTTACCAATATGTCCTCCAGATATAAACATGGAGCTATGTTTCACTTGGAATTGACAAGTTCTCTAATATTCATGGAAAAGCTGAAGGCCATAGCGTTTAGCTTGAAATGCATTTTCACTTCCACATTAGTAGAATATTATTTTTACTATTTTGGAAAGCACCTACGTGAGCCATTATCAGCGTTAAGACCTGACAAGCATCAATCCCCAGAAAATAAGCACTTTGGAATAGATTTTTGACAGATCAGTTTGCAGGGATGATGGAAAGCATTACGGGTAAAACGGGGAATATGGATTCCTAAATCTCTCCATCAGAAATACAGTATTCTTAAGTCTCTCTCTGCTGGCAGGCTCAGAGGTCATGAGGAATTTTGATTGCAAACCTAAAACACAATTATAAAAACAGACAAACTACCGGCTATACAAACATTTCACATTTGAAATGTGTTATTTATAATTAGACATGTTATAGCAATAATAATAACAATAGTGATTCTGCTAATAAGTGTAAACATATTACTACGAAAAGTGATAGTAAAATCAGGGATCATGAAATATATTTAATTATATCAGAGTTTTACAGCAACAATTGATTGCAAACAGAAGTTGATGATAATCTTTCTTGTCTACTCTCCCGGAATGTCCGGGAGATACCTGAATTTTGGGTAGTTCTCCCGGATTCTCGGGGCAGTAGACCTTTCTCCCAGATCCCAGGGGCCTCAAAAACGTTATTCTTAGTGAATCACCTTATTTTGTCCCAGCCCCCTCGTGGCACGATTACGCGATCACAGCATTTCACCGCAGGGATAGCGCCACACCACGCCTCCCTGAACCTGCCAGTTGACCGGGAGTTTTAATGTGGGCAAGTATTGTGATAAGCTTTTATATCCTTCTGCAATAGGGAGAGAGTTTTGATTTTCTTAGGTAGCACAGAGCTAGACATAATTAATGCTGCTTACATATCATTGGACTCACAGTCAGTATGGGCAGTTATATTACAGCACATTTCAAAGAAAGCTGTGCTAAGCTATATTATTTGAGCTTTTTGACCCATATGAACAGCATTTTTGGGCATTGGCTACAAACTGTGAGATGTATGCTTTGTTCTTTATATAGAAGGGGTGGGAATATTAAACCCACTTGAAAAAAAATCTGGGGTGACACTGAAAAGTCTATGGGTAAAGCTTTAATTGTTCATAGGTGTATTGCTTTTTTTTCTAACCCACCCCCAAACAAAAACATTGCCTCTTCGTAACAATTTTCTAAAACACACATTGTTAACTGGTCATTCGAAAGATAGATAGATATGAGATATATAGATAGATATGAGATAGATAGATAGATATATAGATAGATATGAGATAGATAGATATATAGATAGATATGAGATAGATAGATATATAGATAGATATGAGATAGATATGAGATAGATATATATATATATATATATAGATATGAGATAGAAAGATAGATATGATAGATATGAGATAGATATGAGATAGATATGAGATAGATATGAGAGAGATATGAGAGAGATATGAGAGAGATATGAGAGAGATATGAGAGATATGAGAGAGATATGAGAGAGATGGATAGATATTAGATAGATATTAGATAGATGTGAGATAGATAGATGTGAGATAGATAGATGTGAGATAGATAAATGTGAGATAGATAAATGTGAGATAGATAAATGTGAGATAGATATGAGATAGATATGAGATAGATATGAGATAGATAAATGTGAGATAGATAGATGTGAGATAGATAGATGTGAGATAGATAGATGTGAGATAGATAAATGTGAGATAGATAAATGTGAGATAGATATGAGATAGATATGAGATAGATAAATGTGAGATAGATAGATGTGAGATAGATAGATGTGAGATAGATAGATGTGAGATAGATAGATGTGAGATAGATAGATGTGAGATAGATAAATGTGAGATAGATAAATGTGAGATAGATAAATGTGAGATAGATATGAGATAGATATGAGATAGATATGAGATAGATAAATGTGAGATAGATAGATGTGAGATAGATAGATGTGAGATAGATAGATGTGAGATAGATAAATGTGAGATAGATAAATGTGAGATAGATATGAGATAGATATGAGATAGATAAATGTGAGATAGATAGATGTGAGATAGATAGATGTGAGATAGATAGATGTGAGATAGATAAATGTGAGATAGATAAATGTGAGATAGATATGAGATAGATATGAGATAGATAGATATGAGATAGATAAATGTGAGATAGATAGATGTGAGATAGATAGATGTGAGATAGATAGATGTGAGATAGATAGATATAGATAGATGTTAGATAGATTTGAGATAGATAGATAGATGTGAGATAGATAGATATAGATAAATATGAGATGGATAGATGTGAGATAGATAGATAGATGTGAGATAGATAGATAGATGTGAGATAGATAGATATAGATAAATATGAGATAGATAGATGTGAGATAGATAGATAGATGTGAGATAGATAGATAGATGTGAGATAGATAGATGTGAGATAGATATTAGATAGATAGGATTGGGCAATCAATGTCCGGCTTATGCAGTATGTGTTTTTATGTAAGCTTTTCTCATTCCTTGTTGTTCTCACCATGATCTATGTTATGGTCCTCCAGACACTTTTGTGCTCATTGTCTCCCAGTCTCATTAGGCTGGGCCTCTTGGTGCTCATAACATTTTATAGAGTACACAATTCATAGAAAACGTAACGGAGCCTTGAGAAAGGGAAAAACAGTCTCATGCACAAAGGCAAGATTGATAGCCAACGAAAAAGAGCATATTACGTTACTTTATAGATCATTGTAAGACCTCACTTAGGTAATTCACTATGCTCCAAAGTGACCAAACGCAGGGAGCTCCCACTGACTGTATACTTTAGGCCCTGGAACATGCTGAAGTGCCCTTGTAGAGCAGTAAACAACCTCAAGAAAATAATAACCTGCAAACAGGAAAACTTTAAATTGAAAAAAATAAGATTGCTTTAAAGAAGGAATCATGCTCGGAGTCATGTTTGGTGGAAGAAGTTTTAAAATGTATTGATGATACCTAGTAGAAAATGTGCTTGTAATGATAGAGGACAAGATAGAGAATATGATATAGTTCTATTGTAAAATGAAAAATTCAAACTTCAGAAAAGTTAGAAAGTTCAACAAGGCAGCATCATTGTGTTTAATATAGATACAAGTACATTAATATACATTAATATTAATAGTACATTAACATTCTGCATTGCATATACATTGCTTATCTTTATCTTTATTGTTGATTTGTCATTCTTCTGCGGTTGTGTTTTGTGCTCCATTCACCAAAAGAGAAAAGGAAACTTTGCTGAATATCTATCTAAAGTGCTGTGTAGCTCCACTGATGACTATGGGGTATATTTACTAAACTGCAGGTTTGAAAAAGTGGAGATGTTGCCCATAGTAACCAATCAGATTCTAGCTATCATTTATTTAGTACATTTTACAAAATGACAGCTAGAATCTGATTGGTTGCTATAGGCAACATCTCCACTTTTTCAAACCCGCAGTTTAGTAAATATACCCCTATGTGTCATTAATTTATATCCATAGCCCATTCATTTCAATGAAGTTTCTACATGTAGTGCACCACTCCATGAATCGGGGGTGGACCTAGACTTTATTTTTAGGGTAAGGCAATTTTGCTTAGCTACACCCCCTTCTTCACTGATTAGCTGGTCTGGCTGGCACCGATTGCTCCGCACCCTTTAATCGCATCAATTTAAATTTCAAATGTTTGCAATTTCAAATGTTTGCTTGTGCTGCTAGGTGTGGGGGGGATTGCCCCTATTGCCCCCCCCCTTTGGATCTGCCATTGCCATGGATATCATAGGCAAACTGAGAGGGGGTTTCCTAGTGTTTGGAAACCCCCCTCCAAGCCTGGGGCACTGTATTATTGAGGTGGCTGGACCCTGCACCCGCTTCACACGGCTCTGCTTTAAAAGGGAAAGCTGCGTGCACCTAACAGTAGTGTACGCAGCATTGTCCATGTATATAATGGGGATAGGAAGAGTTGGAGAGCAGCCAAGCACTGTCTAATATTATAGCCACGCCCCAATGCATGCTGGTCACGCCTGCTGGTGGCGTGGTGTGGAAACTCCCCTCTACAAATCCTGCGTTTGCCCCTGGATATGAATAGTCTATAGGAATAAATGAGGTCTACATAAATCAGGGGACAAATCCAGCACATTGCTGGGTAAACTGCTTGTTTAAACCTCTGGTAGGCATTTACACAATGCGTTCTCCTAGATGTGAATAGACATCTTCATATGTGACGCAAGTGCGAATGTAAATTAATTTGGATATATTGAATACAATGGGTTCTAGTTTAAAATGTAGTTGCATGCTCTGCAATTGAAAATGCAAGTTGGTGCAGCGTTTAAATGCCAACCAGTCACCAGCCAAACGCATTTCTGTGGCACAGGGTTTTACTATACACCTTAGTTTAATCAGATGACCTGGATACAGAATATGCCCCACTATTTCAAAGGAGAGATTACCAGAATACATTAGTATGCGCAAACAGTTCACTGTTACTGGGAATCACGTAATTTAATCCTTGTATGGGCTATATGTGTACACAGATCAGAGGGCTGTACTCTAAGGCACAGTCACAGTTATTGAAGTCCAGAGAGTAAAGTGAAATCTTTGTAAACCTCTGGGCACAGACAGTCTGTGCTTTGTAGGCAAAGAATGTTAGAAGTTACCACATGGAGATAGAGAACCAGCTCCTGAAAACCTGCAGCAGTCCGATGGAACAAATTCTGGATGCGGTGAGGAATAGGAGAGATTAATACATATAAACTTGATTCCAATTAAAGGCACCAGATATGTAGAAGAAAATTATGAAGCTGAAATAGAACGTGGTAACAAATTAAAAGAACCTGTTGGCTGCTAGCTATTATAATGCTATTATGTTTAATATAGTGTTATAACAAAGTGTTTATTTTATACTTTGCGTGTTATCAGCATTTCAGTGTCTTCCATTACAATAAAGCTACATGGGCATTCAACTCAACTATATTCTTTCTATGACACTAACTTCTGTTGTGTAATATATTTGTTGTTTGAACTCTTAAACGCATCGATACATTTTCTTGTGTCCTAGCTTGAGCAAATGGCACTCCATTGAAATTATCTGATAACACTTCCTCCACAGAGCTTTTGTGTGGGGAAGAAGCATTGTAACACCTCTCCGTAATGGGAATCTTTTCCTTTTTATCCATTGTTCACAGCCCATATTTACATCTCCTTTCTCAAATGTTTGCAACTTAGGTGCACAAACTATACTTGTTATCCATACAATGCCCCTTTCCACCCATCGTCCACAGAAAATAATTTTTCCTTTGCAAGAGATGTCAACTTGCTGCACACAATGGTGCGCATAGCACCAGTCACAACACAATGGGTACATAAATAGATGTGTCACGTCACAACGGGGGGGAAAAAGCTTTTGTGCTAGTCTGTGCTACTTCTTTTACATTCTCGGTGGCCACTGGTGTGTTTCACAGGATATTTTAGGAGATGAATCACGGTATTAGTAACAAACAAGCAAGTTGACCCCATCGGTCATTCCGCTTATCTCCCTGCTGCAAACCTTGGTTTGCCTTATTGATAATAACTGCAGGTTTGATAGACTGTTTCATTCATTTATTAATTTTAGCCTCTATGTTTGCCATCAAACTTTCTGGAAAGAGCTATTCTTTACTTATCTCCTGAGCCAACCTGACCTCTTGGTTTGACTCAGCCCCAACTATGAATCCTTTCATCCACTTTAGAGTGCCTGTTATCTTCCCTTTTCACCCTTTACTTGAATATATTGAGGTCCTTTAAAGTTTACTGGGAGCGTTCTATCATTGATTAGAAGAGAAAACGTATTGTCATTGGTTTCTGTACCTTGGTGGGAAGACGAGAAACTGCAGGAGATATTTTATTTTTATCCCCTGAATGTGTTGGCTTCTCCTAGAACAAACACATCCGTTCAGAACGGCGGCTGCCAGTCATCACACTGAAGATCCTTCTTATTATCTATAGTATAGCAGATAATGTCACAAACCTCATATGGAGATAAGGGAGAAAAACATCAGAGCAATGGCCTGGTGTATTGAGCTCTAAAAAGGCAACAAGAAAAAAAAATCATATAATAAATTAAAAATAACATAGCTAGTAAATAGATTTAGGAATTCATTACTATATTTGTTCCAACCACTATTCTTTGGAGCGTTGCTGGAATCTCTGTTTTTTCTAGATTTCTCAGTTTGATTTTGGAATTATATTTTTTAGTTCATCTTTATTTTCCTATGAATCAAACTAGAAAGTATTAGTTGGAATACCGCATAGGTCACATATCAAAACAGTGTCTTTATGAGTTTCTGATGCACATTTCATGTGTGGTTATATGTTATGCGCCACTGAAATGCATTTGCTCTATTTTTGCTAATTGATCACCAAAGTAACACAGGAAAGAGCCTTAAAGGGAACGGACTTCCCTGTGGTCAGTGCACACACTCAAGTGCAATGTAATATAGAATCAACTGACTAGAACAATTAGTATTAGCCCATTGCAATAAACAAGACAGTGTGAAAGATGGGTGTGTGCAGAAGAATATTTTTATTTGCATCGAAGCACTGTAACAACAGCAGATGGATTTATTATAAACTTATAATCAAGCCTTGGCGCCACCCTCGACTCATCCCTCTCTTTTGCCCCCAACATACAATTTCTTGCCCGATTCTGTTGCTTCCAACTTCGCAACATCATCCGCATTCGACCCTTCCTATTTCAGGAAGCCACCAAAACCATTGTCCATGCACTTATCATTTCCTGTCTTGATTACTGTAACCTTCTCCTCACTGGCCTCCCTGCTCCCACTTTGACAATTCCTCTATCTCATCTGTTCCCCAACTTCACTGCCTGGGTGTCATCCTCGACTCCTCTCTCTCCTTTGCCCCACACATTCATTCTCTTGTCAAATCCTGCCGCTTACAGTTATGTAACATTGCTCACATTGGTCCCTTCCTCTCCCAGGATGCCACCAAATCTCTCATCCACTCTCTGATCATCTCTCGTTTGGACTACTGTAACCTTCTCCTTACTGGCCTCCCCCACTCTCATCTCGCTCCTCTTTATTCTATACTCAATGTGGCTGCAAGACTTATCTTCCTTTCACTTTGCCCTTCTTCGGCCTCCCCTCACTGCCTGGCCTTACACTGGCTACACTTCCCTTACAGAACCCTGTTCAAACTCCTCACCCTCAGCTACAAGGGCCTCTCTCGCTCCCTCCCATTCCCTGTGTCGCCTCTCCACCACTCTGATCACCTCATCCCTCTCCAAAATCCAAGATTTCCCTCGGGACTGCCTTCCTCCATTGTAACAACCTCTCACACTCTATCCAATTGTCCCCTAATCTGTGCACCTTCAAACGTGCACTATAAACTCATCTGTTCCTCAAAGCCTACCAGCCATCCACCTAACCATCTCTCCATGCTTGTTCTTCTCACCTCTCTCTTCCTCTGACCCCTCTGTCTCACTCCTTTTGCGCTAGATTCCCACCACCTACTTCCTATTGTGCCTGCTGTCTGCTGCCCTCCATTTAGGATGTTACCTCTTACGAGCAGGGCCCTCTTCCCTCCTTTCTATATACCTATTCTTATCCTCCAACTTCACTGTACTAACTAGGCTTGTAGCTCTTGGGGTCTTGGTATTAATCGTTTATAGTTCTGTACAGTTTTACCCTGTATGCTGTACTGTTTGTATTATATACAGCGCTGAGGAAATCTTGTGGCACCTTACAAATAAAGGATAATAATTATAAAAAAGTCTTCAGAGAATGCTTGTTGCTTAACTTCTGTTAAATGAGACTAGTTTCCGAAAGTAATCCCACTTTCTGACAGCAGCATGTATGGCAGCTTTAATGCATCTATCCAGAGCGAAAAACATATGAAGATTTAGTGAGATAATCCTGTTGCAAATCATAAAACCATTCACCACAGGACGTTCTCATGTTCACCTTATTGGGAACATTTATTTTTATAGCATTATCTTCCTTTTAGCAATGATTTTTTTTTTTGTTAATATCATGTATTGGAACACCTTATACATCCCGGAAAGCTTATGTATATGCTGCTGAAGAAATCACCATATAACGATGAAACGCGTTAAGGAGTAGTGATTCTTCTTTCTTCATTCATCGGAATAGATTTAATCTACTTTAATGGGCTATAGTCGGATATTTACTGTAGAACTTGGCTGAAATCACCTGTACCAGAGAATTGGAGGCACCTCTGGATTCATACAGAGACACTATTTATTTCTGTACTCTAGAGTTCAGGGTCCGCATATTGTAAGGTGATATCTTTGAACTGTGCTTTACAGCTCATTGACATTACTTGGCACCTTTTTTGGTCCTAATATCAACGCATAACATCTACCAAATGAGAGTGACCCAACAGAAAGTTTTGGGCTTTTTGCTAATTAGGTGCTGAACATCTGAGAGCAATTTTAAACACAGACCTTAATGCCTTGGAAGATTTATACGTGCCCAATTAACATTACCTGAAAACCTCCAACAGGATATTACAGTCATTTTAAACATTCTTTATGCTGCATAATATCTAAAAATGCTGTTTCATCTTCTGATTGGCATGGTAAGTGACTTTATATCTGTATTTTATATCTGTATTTATAAAATATATATATATATATTTTTATTACCTTTTATTTATTATCATTGTCATAATAATTCAATTGGTTCAGCCATTTGGAATGTGATGTTTTCTCCTATGCGAGCACTGAGCATCATCATCATTTATTTATATAGCACCAGCATATTCCGTAGCGCTTTACAATTGGGGAAAAAATGCAGTAATAAAACTATACTGGGTAATACAGACAGAGAGGTAACAAGGCCAAAACTTACAACCTTTTAAGACCATGTCATCATATTGAAAACACAAACTTTTTAGCAGTAACCAAAGTGTTAATATAAACCCTATGCATTGTTATAGCAGAAATTGCTAATAATTGACTACATCACCAGGAAGGTGATTTAAAAACATAGGCTCTTGCCTTTCGATTTTGTCCTTGGGAAGCACAATGTGGAAGTGGATTGTTCTCCAGAACAGTGCTATATTTGAAGATAATAATGTCAATGAGACAGTCAAGGCCACAGATTTTGAAAATGTTGCTAATGAGTCAAGTAATTGTATAGTGTGAGATTGTGTACTTGATTGTAAAAGTTTAAGCAAAAAATGTAGTGGCCTTAAAGGTTTGTATTTCAATATGAGGTGTGACATATACTGGCTACAACAGAACCTGACCTCAGTACACCAAAACAAAGGCACTTTCATTCTAAGAAAGAACAATACTCACTTCACTAAGGTAGATATTGTATATTGCAATAAAATAATGATGTAGTCATACTGAGGAAAAATGCTCTGATGCAAATGAATGGGTTTAATAGAATAATATGGATCATGTTATTCTATATCCTAAGCTTCAAAACTATCTCATAACTTTTCTTCTTACTAATAACATGTAACAGCAATCGAAGGGCTAGATTTACTAAGCTGCGGGTTTGAAAAAGTGGGGATGTTGCCTTTAGCAACCAATCAGATTCTAGCTGTCATTTTGTAGAAGGTACTAAAAAAAATGAAAGTCCGGGAGACTCCTGAAATTCGGGTCAGTCTCCCGGACTCCCAGGAGAGCTGGCATTTCTCCCGCATCCCGAAATTAACTTGCCAAAATGACGCGATTCACTGGGAATCGTGCCATTTTAACCACGCCCCCCGCGGGGAAAAAAAAAATCAGCATTTTACTTGAGGGGCGGGCCAAAATGACGCTCTTCAATGTGCCCTGCCCCCTCCCACCCTCTAGCCACGCCCCTCTCCCGGACGTCACCTACTGGAAGTAGGCAAGTATGTGGTAATTATGACATTAGGAATTTTGCAGTCCATAAACATCTGTTTCCTCTCTCCCTGTGCTGCCTTCCAATAACACCCCATGCAGGTTCAAGTGGCGGTCTAGAGGTGTTACAATGCTAGTGATTATATCACTGTAACTACTACCAACAACTGTATTCTGGAAGCTGCAATCTAAAACTACAACTCCCATGGTGCTCTTGGTGGTCCCAGCACTGATCATCTAATGAACAGTAATCCTTGCAGTGCTTTGACAATAACCAACTGTCAGAATGCAGTGAATGTAAGTGAACAGATATAAAAGAACATAACAGGTGACAACTAGCATAAGCCATTAATGCAAGCTCGGGGGACAACCTCTATAATTATCAACACCAAATTGTAACATACTCAATTCTGTCATAATAGTACATTGTAGTTAATGTGATTTATGAATATGTGACAGGATCCTTTTGCAACAGTAGTAAAGATATATTGAATTTTTTCTTTAAAATATATACAGTATGTTGAATATCACTTTGATTGTTCCTTTATTTCAGGTTGAAGAGTTCCCCATTATTAAAATGACATTCGTTCTGAAATTTCACTTTCACAGATTATAAAAAAATTCATAATCGCAGTCATATCATAAAGTCAATTTAATAAGTTCTTTACCCCTATTATCACGCTCTCCTTTCTGCCTCAAGCCTTCTACTTTGTAATATTTAACACTGCAGGAATATAATATGGCTGGATAATGATGTATTTCTATAGGACAGGATTTATAGAAAACCTGTTGTTTTGGGCATACTTAGTTACCCCGGATTTCAGGGACGGAAGAATGTAAAGAGGGGATAGAAGGAGAGAAGGAAAAACGAGGCCTCTTTATTTTATTAATTATAAAGTGGACCTGTCATGTAGGTTTGAAAAATATAAAAGTAAGATTACAGCCTGAGCACAAGTCTTGTCCTTTTCTGTGTCATAAATGCATAAGTATTATTTTAAGTATCTATTTGTGTGACCTCATGTGATCATTCCGAACCAATGTGCTGTAAGCTAGCAGCTTGATGACCTCACGGTATATCACCCAGGGGGCACGTGCCTAACCATGCTTGAATAGTATGCTTGCCCAGGAGATGGCAAACGTCATGCTAGCAAGTAAATATGTGAATATAGACAAAACTATAAAGGTGCAATCCGTAAATGCAAATGTGTGTTTAAATATATGTTGCTTTTAAGATGACACATCTCATGTAGCATCACAATAAAGAGTGCACAGTGTGAAGGCATGCAATTAGATGTAATTAGATGCATGCAATGTTTGTCTTCTAACATATTCAAAGTTTTCTGTGCAGTTGCTACAGTATACTATACCAATTTATGTAAATAGATGTGAGTGCTAAAGTTCCTTCCTGAGCTGAAAAAAGCAATCAGATAAATTCCCTGGATCAATCACACCTATGATATGTACTAATTATAGCAACAGATACTATTTCTTGTAAGAAAGACATTCCACTGTATAGTAAGGAATATCACACTTACAGTAAAGAACACCTCCCTATGCTAATGATGAAACCTTTTTTCTTCCATTTGCAACTAATGACCCTTTGTACTCTTTTCTTGGTACACAAATTTAATTAGATAAATGCTTTTATTGATCACCACTATAAGATATTTTGTTTCCAACATAAACAAACCTTTATTTAAGAGTTTGTTGATAGCTGAACCCTCTTCAGTTCTCCTATGTCTTCCTTAATATGCGCTCTAAGTAGTGAATCATACAATGGGAAGACTATCATGTGATATTGCATGTAGTGTGCTTTCACATGTGTGTTATATGGTAGTGGGTGTTCTATTATGTTGACACTTCTGGTTTTAATCTGGTTGTTAACTAATTTGATTATTCCCCAGTAATAGAGTCAGAGAAAATAAATACAGTTTCCAATGTTCTCAAATACACAAAACAGTGTATGAAGGTTCCAGGTGTGCGCTGCTATGGACTTGTCAGCACTGGTTGGCATTAAACATTAGTGGTTGTTTTTCTCTTTTTCTTTTCTTGCGTGTGTGTGTTTATTACACTGACCTGACTGCAGTGTTTTCTGAGACTTGACCGATGGTGCTCCTGTGGTTGGGAGCTGTGCTGCTTTTATCATCCTCGTTGTTGGTCTATTTGTCGTATTAGCTTCCTGTAGTCCCTTTATTCTGGCATTTGGGCATACAGAGTCCCAGGTACAGAGATACCGAAATCTGCTAAATAATCCATCACTACCAGCCGACTGCCGACATGCACAGTAAGACAAGTAACCGATCACCCGAACAAATAACTTAGAAGATCCGCAGTTACTCAACATCACTGGGTGATAAGTAGAGAAAACCAGCCACAAAGTTATCACTGCATAAAAATCTATATATTAATGTAAGAAGGGATCACACTTGTATATTAGAGCACACTAGATGCAATATTATATATTGTATTTTAAAGTGCGAAGTAAAACCTAGAGAATCTTACATATAACTAGGATCTTGGTTAGCTCTCTTACATTAGCAGTTCGTACGAGACCAGAAACGTCCAACTGCGTCAATCATTATACCCAAGTCTATTAATGGGAAGACTGTGTTTACTTCACGTGCACTTATCCCTCTTTTTATGCATCCCAGGACAGAGCCTGATACTGATCCCAGCAATACACGACTTTTAACTTCATTACTGAATAAGTTCCATCTAGAATCACCTTTTATATAACCAGTTCTCTATCCATTTAGATCATTCTTTCCATAGACATATTGCTCTCATCTTGTGCACCAGACTCGTATGAGGGACAATAATGAACTACCAGGACCCAGCTCAAAACTTACTTAAAAATACAAATGATATTTGTTAGACATGATTAGTCCTCCATGAAACCACGTTGAAACTGTAATTAAAATAGATTTTGCAATATATTTCAGAACGGCATCCATCAGAATTTCCTCCAATAATTCACCTATGGCAGAAGCCAGGTTTACAGGCTATCACTTCCTGATTCCGCTGTTGCCCCCTTTTTAAAGATTCATCTGCTTTCCGATGATCTTATTGCACTGACCCGGTTATGAGGGAGCTCAGAACTATAATGAGTAGTGGTATTTCAACTGCTAAACCTTAGGAACTACAGATGGTGAACGCAATGTCAAGAAGATATACTTCCTCTTTATCTTTTTAGGGGCCAGATATTTATTTTTCTTGCTGTCTTGGTAGAAAAGCGTTTTGATGTTTGGGATTAGACTCGCTATCTTTAGCAGCCAGTTTTTCCTTTCAATCGTTTTTCCTTTCAATCTTCGCTAACCTGTTTCCTTTTATTTATTCTGCTAAATTTCTTGTATTTCCATAATGATTTTTCAGTCTCTTCTAGTTTTAACAACTTAAATGCTCTATTTTTCCCCTTATCTCCTCCAATATGTTTCTATTTAACTGCATCGGATGCCTTTTAGTCCCAGAAATGTTGTTTCTATTGGTATGCACTTGCAGGATTTATTGAAAATATATCTTTATTTTAAATTTTCCATTTACTGAAGCTTGACAGTTTGACTAAGAATCACATATGTTGTTGGTTGCATCATACAATCTGTCTTACAGGTGTAAAAACAAATGAATAATGATTGATCATGTTACCAATTCTATTGCAAAAATATGTAAGCTCTTCTGGGAAAGTACAGTATTTATACTACAAAATTGTTGTGTATATTTTTGAGTATGTTGGGCCTGATTCATTAAGGAAAGGAAAGCAAAAAAAATGGTAACTTTGCGCCTGGGCAAAACCATGCTGCATTGGTGGGGGGGGGGGGGGGGGATTTAAAATGTGATGGCAGATTTATACTTGGGGTAAGGCATGTTCTAGATGAACTTTAAATTTCAGTGTACAAATAAAGAAATCAACTGTTTTTGTGCTACATGAAAAAACAGCCAGTATTTATCTTATGTGCAAAATAATAAACTAATCTGCACCCAGTGCATTGTAACATGGTTTTGCCCAGGAGAAAACGTACTCCTTTTTTTGTCTTACTTTCCTTAATAAATCAGACCCGTTATGTATGTACTTACTGGTAAAGGGCAGTATTGATAAACCTCTGTTTTCCCCTAATATTAATACATTGAAGGCTCTACATTTAAATCTGGAGGGTAAAAGACCACTAGATCTGAATGTTTTTATATTTGCTAGAGCCTCCAAACTCAAAACCAGTATTGTCAAATGTACACTTATAGGCCTAACATCATACTTACCAACTGTCGCTCAGACAATTGTAGGAGGCGGCGCCATTGCTTAATAGAGCAAACCGTCTCTACACTCACAATTGTAAAAAGACCAAATATAGGGCCTGATTCATTAAGGATCTTAACTTAAGAAACTTCTTATCAAGTATTTGTGTGCTACATGAAAAAACAGTCAGTATTTAACTTATGTGCAAAACAGAATACTAATTTGCACCCCTTGCATTGTAACATGGTTTTGTCCAGGAGACTGAAATAAGAAGTTTCTGAAGTTAAGATCTTTAATGAATCAGGCCCATAGTTATTTTGAATTCATTGAGTAACAGTTCCATGCATGTCTACAAAGTATTTAGGTTAACAGTAAATGCAACTTTTGAGAAAAAATATAACTTGGGGGGTGAGTGATGCCCAGTGCTAGATTTACATGATTAGAGCCTTCAGGAATCCTATCTATGGGGATTTAAGTCCCATACTATCCACTAGACACTGCTTTATACACTGGTGTTCCACTAGTGGAACAGAGCACAGCAATAACTACCCTAAATAATTAATCCTCTCCACAAATCACCTCACACCCCTCTCTATGTAGGAACAAACAAGCCTTTACTGTCCACAAGTCCAATGCCTTGCGGAATCCGGACCTGGTAATGCCTAACGTACTGCAATTGTTAGGTTTTAAACATTCTTATTAAATCAAGACCTTAAAGGTGTTTGTCACCTTGATGAGTTTAATTCATTGCCTTCTGCATGCACTTCTGCAACTTTAGCTAAATATATTGTATGTATAGTACATTTGTATTGAATGCAGGGAGCACTGTGAAGCTATGCTGTATCTCTGGGCAACAAAAACAGACAATTCTGCCAAGTTATATAAGTACATGGCTGGAAAGGAGGCCAGACGCTTTGTATTTAGAAATTGTTGCAGCCCAGCCTGCTTCATCCTAGGGCAAGGGCAGACCTAGACTTTTTTTCATTAGGGGCAATTTTGCATAGCCACGTTCCTCCTTCACTATGATTGGCCGGTCCCGGTTGGTTCCGCCACCTTCCCCTGCTGATCGGAACTCTCCACCGCAATTTAATGGGATAAAGATTGCTGCTGGGGGGGGCGGGGCAATTGCTCTGATCTTACCCCTCTGGACCCACCAGTGTCCCAGGGCCAACACAGCTCCTATTGTTACACTCCTACCCTGGTTTATATTATATGATGATTTAGGAGTGTACCCTTTGACTAACGTCCAAAAGTGTATGTTTCCTATAGTCAGTGTAGTCATATCTAGCCTAGTCAGGTGTGTAACTCTGTAGTATTTGGCCTACATTTAATAAGGCATCCAATGACCTATGTGTAAGTGTATAGTGTCTATATACAAAACAAAACACTATTTTTGCTCCTTTCTGAACACAACTCACCACTCAAACTCAGCATTGTAATACACATATCTATTTACTACCAGTAACTCCAATGTTGATACTTTTCATACTCAGGATTTCAGCCCTACATTTCAAGCTGTGAAAATCCTGCGTTTAAATTTAGCTTTTCACAAACATTTCCCTAGATGTTGAAAAATATTATATAAATTGATTGTTCTACTTTTCTTATTACGATGTAGAACTGGCGGCGTAACTTGGCTTTTAAATAAATCTCTGTAGTCTACTCACCCTGTATGCATTAACTGTAATTTATGGATGTGACATTAAGTGTATACAGTCATCTATTAAATTAATGGTAATGTCGTAGATTACTGGATTGATGTACACTATGTAAACAGGCATGGGCTGGAAATATTTATTCAGTCTTCCATTTTCTTATATTAAGTATTTAAATATATATATAATGAATCATATGTCACCATTAACACAATGGTGAGGATTCTGTGTCATATGGCTGAAAGTGAGGGTACGCTGGAAGCAGAGGCAGGAGAGTGAAGAATAACAATGAATGTATACATGGACAACAGGAAAAAAGAAATACAATGAAAATTTACTGTTGTGCTACAAAATTAAACGCTTGTTAAAAGTGACTTTCCCTCTACACACTGTGAGGCGGTTATTTTGTGCGCTAAACCAATATTTATTCACCCTGTCAATTTATTAAAAACTAGAGATATCAATCTGTACCTTATACATCACTGATAATTTGCGAAAATTTTGTATTTCATATTTAGGGGTATATTTATTACACTGTGGCAGGCCCAAAATCCAGAGAGAACGGTTGTTTTCTCCAGACTACGGTTATCTCAGCACTGTGTATTGGTTAAGGCAGGAGAATCTCCTGCCTTCACCAATAATCTGCTGGGTAACGCAGTCCCCATAGACCTCTATATGGCAGTAGGATGACTCAGTGGGTAGCACATCTGCCTCACAGCACTTGGATCATGAGCTAAATTCCATATTGCGTATCTGTGTGGAGTTTGTATGTTCTCCCTGTGTTTGTGTGGGTTTCCTCCGGGTGCTCCGCTTTCCTCCCACACTCCAAAAACAAACTAGTAGTTTAATTGGTTGCTATCAAATTGACCCTAGTCTCTCTGTGTGTGTGTGTGTGTGTGTGTGTGTGTGCATATGTATCTGTGTGTGTGTTAGGGAATTTAGACTGTAAGCTCCAATGGGGCAGGAACTGATGTGAATGACAACTATCCTCTGACAACGGAATTGGTGGCGCTATATAAATAAATGGTGATGATGATATTGCCCTTACCCCCCTTGCTGTTTCAGTCACCCTGCTCGCTCATGGAGTGAGCGTCCCGTGTCCTGTGCAGGGTGTTAGTGTTTCATTGCCTTCTCTTCGTTACAATGTCCATTCTTCCTCATACTGTATGTAAGCTGATTTGAGCCACAGCTAACTGTTGCCTAAGAATATTTTACACTTTTATTTTTATGTTTGCTCTCAGATCGTTTCTAGTTCTGTTACATCTGCTTCTGACTTTTCCTGATGTGACTACGATGATGAGATCACGATCTAGTCTGTTCTCTCAATCATTGGTCGATTGCTGAAGAGTAGTCATGAGGCAATCAGAAAAAAAGTTGCCATTGTTTTCATTCTTTTGCATATTGCCAATTTGGCAAAACAACATTTTCTGCAGACCACGTAAATTGGTATAGGTTTGGGTCATTTAATACTGGAGAAGGTCTTCTTTATACCTTGAACAGCAATGTATTGGCAGCAAGGTACATCAACTTCCCACTATAAGACTTCATGGTATGTTCTACAATATTATCTGGAAATGATGCAAGGAATCAAATATCACAAAGGGTGATGGATGGAAGAACAGTCTGTTTTATGTTCATATACTGACTATAATTGCACATTATCTACTGCTAGCTTGTTATACCATTTGCATGGAATATATTTGCTAATTAACATGAACAACTTTTCAAGGCTT
The DNA here is from genome assembly GCF_038048845.1 of Mixophyes fleayi. Taxonomy (NCBI): domain Eukaryota; kingdom Metazoa; phylum Chordata; class Amphibia; order Anura; family Limnodynastidae; genus Mixophyes; species Mixophyes fleayi. The sequence continues at coordinate 46,983,017 of NC_134406.1, read as the reverse complement.
CTTAATAATTCTACTATACATAACCTTGTTGAATCCAGCAAATGTTTTGTATATATGTTACACATCAACTGGAATGGCCCAAGGCAAATATTCATGATGTTATACTATATTTTTGTTTGTAGTTTTTCTGACATAAACAATGATCCATCTGTATTACACTTATGATTAAGTGAATTTAGTTTGTAAAAGTCAACCTCAATGTTAACCAACTGTAAGTCAATTTACTGACAATCAGTGGTTCGGACACAAGTAGTCACCCCCCATTTCTTGCTTTCTAACAACCTCGTCCTTTACATTGTTCATACTTACATTTAAGCATTTAAATATTTTCCTATTGAAAAAAATATGTCAGACAAAACTTCAGGTTGTCAGTAAAATTATTCAAGTCAGTAAGACTTCCTGAATTGGCACTGGGGAAACGTGGCTAAAAAAAAATTGGTGACATGTTGTTGTTTTAAGTGTAATTATAAATGGTTTAGCTGTTGACCTGTTATTAGCCATTTTTATTTTATCGATATACAGTACCCTGGGGATAGAAACTGCATGTTTCCAATCTAACTTGAACTGGTTTAATTAAAAGAAATATAATCACAAACTCTGTGTTTATATGTTTGTTAAGCATATGCTCTGCTAGAGAGAACTGCTCTGGGAGTACATGCCAAGTAAACTGCATGCCAGCCAGGGAGCAGATTGACTGACCTTATCTTCATGCCAACATGCTACTAGTATTGACACTATCTTTTAGATGTGTCACTGGAAGAAATGGACAAATATGTAGACACGCATAATGGAACCTTGCTATGTACATAGCCCTCAATATTTAGCTTTGATTGATTGATACTATTTAAAATTGTAATTAATACTCACTAAAATCATGGTCACGGTTATAATGGCCATAAATCAGGAACAGAATTGTGCTTTATATCATACTTGCTATTTTTAATACTTTGCTTTCAGAAAGTACGAAATGAAAAGCTGTCAGGGGTGGATTTCTAGAGGGGGGTTTCCAATGTGTGCACAATACCTGTTCTCTTAGATTAGTATATATTAGTGTATTTTTGTTTTTTAAATGCTTTATTCCTTCTTAAACACTTTAAACATCAAGGGCCTGATTCATTAAGGATCTTAACTTAAGAAACTTCTTATTTAAGTCTCCTGGACAAACCATGTTACAATGCAAGGGGTGCAAATTAGTATTCTGTTTTGCACATAAGTTAAATACTGACTGTTTTTTCATGTAGCACACAAATACTTGACAGCTTATTTGTACACTGACATTTAAAGTTGATATTTGTGTGCTACATGAAAAAACAGTCAGTATTTAACTTATGTGCAAAACAGAAAACTAATTTGCACCCCTTGCATTGTAACATGGTTTTGTCCATGAGACTTAAATAAGAAGTTTCTTAAGTTAAGATCCTTAATGAATCAGGCCCCAAATGATTAAATCAGCTTAGATGACTTCAATACGGAAATAAGGAAATATAGGATCAGACCATTGTGTAGCTGTTAAAATAAATTGTACTTGTAAGAAAGCAATATATATATCTCTCTACAACGTATAACATGTTCAGTGGCAGAACTACATGGCAGAGGAAGAGAAGACTGGGGTACACCCCACAAAGAACCCACTCTCCTCTTCTACATACGTGTCCGCCAGTGCACTTCACTAGGAAGTGGGTAGAAGCAGGAGGTGGACCTACTCTCCCGGGAGTCTGGGAGACCTACCCGGAATTCGAGAGTCTCCTGGTCAGTCGGGGAGAGTTGGCAAGTATGTAATACTCAATGCAGAAAATTACAGTGTGATGTTAAAAGAGACTTAAATAGGAAGATGCCCATAATATGACTGCTCCTGAGGAGAGAATAACTAAAGAGTTGTTTCACAGCTGGCAACAAAGCCAAGCAGACGTGCCGTCCCACAATCCTTTGCCAGGGATACATAAACTAGAGCTAAGCATCTGTTACACTGTAGCTGCCACAGTCACACCAGCTGGAACTGACACCGGCAGAAGCAGGAAATAGATCAGCGAAGTTCACATTACCCGCTCTACGCGGAGGACAAGTCACTATGGGCACTGCCTTCATATACTCTGTACTGTAAATACAGGTGTCAGTGCTAACGAATTTAATGCCTTAAAGTTTGTAGCGTCTTTATGGAGCAACTGTACTTCTTATGGAAACTGTAAACTCAGCAGCCTACCTGTGGAGACGAGATGGAATATTTTACCATACAAAATGTTTTCTTCTCTGCTCCACATGAGACAGGGAAATGAAAAACTGCAATTTTCTTTCTATTTTTTTTTTTTCTTTTTATTCAGCAGAAGAGAATAAACCAGTATGAGTTCATAATTAGAGTATCCCTCAATGTTTATCACAAAACTAATTAACGAGGGTAGAAAATATGTTCAGTGATGTAATTGTATAGATGTATGTAGACTGTATATGTAATTGTAAAGGTGCTTCTTATATAAAGTACAGTTAGTCTGCGCAAGAGTCTTATTATAGGTAGTGATGGACAATTATTTAGTTTTTATGTTTCTTTAAATAGAAAATGTATATGATTGTAATGCCAAATATTTTACTCATATTATACACATTACAGTGAGTTAGAATACAACTGTAGCTACTGTACTAAATAGAAAATGTTTATTTTAAGCTATATAATTCCATTTGTTTGACTATCTACAGTAACACTCAGGACTACTTGTTTGACTATATATCTGAAGGGCAGTATATTAATGTCTAGGACAACTCTCTGGCTCACCACAGCATGGCATTTCCCATTGAAATCAGCAAGCCTGGTCTACAGTGGTGTCACTTGGGAGCTATATAAATAACACATAGGACATTACAAAGTGAACCTGGAAAAAAGCAACATCCCAGGTGTACTAATTAAGCTCTCTGAATAGTTGTGAGGGTAGTAGTAGACAAAATTATTTATAATAGAATTGGCTAACAAACATATCATCACACTGTAGAGAATATATCGCATATCCTCTTATAGAGGATAGCTCCTGTCAAGAATTAAAAGAAAAGGCAGAATTGAAACAAGTTGGATGTTTGATTTTTGTTTCATATAGAAATGCATTTGAGACCAGTCTTCCCAAATCAGTATTACAGGACCTTATGTCACCTCTCTGTGCTCTTGGAGAACCCTGCTTTTTCCGCTATATAACTCTCAGTCTGTGGCTTCCAGATTCTATTTCTCTCCTCACGTCATGACACTGACCCTGTACATGTTCCCTCGACCTCACTATCATAACATGAGTGTACAAATAGCTGCATCCAGCTGGATCAGCTCACTCATCTCCTGCTGCCGTGAGCATTGTGGCTGATTGACTATGCTGTGAACCAGGGGTAGAACTACCATGGTAGTAAGGTGTGCAGCTGCTTCAGTGCCAGGAGGGGGCAGTCTCACCTTCCTTACCTCCTCCGGTTTACTGAAGCACCCTCTAGTGGTCAGGTGATGGCTGCTGTCATAGTAACCAAGAGAAAGCTTGTGATGGGTTAGGTGTAGACTGCTTCCTATGGGTTACTGTTACAGCAACCACAGACTAATCTGGAGAGGGAGCTTCAGTAAGCTAGAGAAGGTGAGTAATTATCTCACTTATGTACATGGGGGCCCACCGGGAGCTGAGGGCAGGGGGGCATCTGCCCGCTGGGCTGGTCCCATAGTGGGCCTCCTTGGGCTGGGTCACGGGCCAACTACATTTTCTGTCCTATAAAATAGGCTGCCGAGTCGCGTCTTGCCCACCCGGACTAAAATTTGCCAGGCCTCCACTGGGGCCCTCAAATGTCTAGTTATGCCCCGCTATGAACATAGCCAAAGATGTAGCTCAAAAACAGGGTACACACAAATGAGCAAGTATTAAAATTGAATAAAATAGTGTGTAGAAATCCTACAAAAAGTCAAGCAAAAAATTAAAGCTAAGAGATAATAAAATACATTAACTTTGCCTTAAAATAATAGAATTCTACAATCAAAATATGTGTTGATGTTCGCACACTGTGATGGATGGCACCTTTGCAATGTGTTGTGTGTAACTATAGCTTATGTTAGTCCTTCTGTAAGGTTGCATTAAGGCAGCAGTATATAAAATGCTAGCTTGAAATAGTAGCAGGTAAAATACCTGTGGACACTGTCAGTCTGCGGTTGTCTTCATTATTACATTCTATATTCCCACAAACATTGGTGCTATTATCAAGTGTTTCCAAGCATAAACATTTCTCGCTAAGGCAGATTGCCTCCTACAATGATTGCTTTGGAAAAAGGAACGCAGCTGTAGAGGGAAACAAGCATGCAATAGCTATGGTACTCTGTCTCCTCTCAATCTAAAAGGTTTTTGTTTGTATATTACATACGCACAGCATTATAATCCAGCTTCTGAACACCACAAGCAGTAGACCTGAAATAGGCTTTCATTTTTTTTACAGAAAATTTTACATATGAATTGATGTAGGCAGAGAACAAGTATTTTATATACCACCACCTTTCACTATTTTTTCAGCTCTAGTTATTTTTTTAAAGGGGATATATCTTAGGCACACAGCGTGTTGACTGTATGTTTTTAGGCTCTGCACTTGTCTTTGACATAGACAAAAAAAAGCCAATTGACCATTTACATAGTGCCTCAGTGATGTCAAGTGATTTGATAGGCTACATTCTTGGGAATATTGGTTAAGCAAACAAAATGGCTGCTACTGTCGCTGCCTCAGTGATGTGACTGGTTCCTACGGAACTTATAGGCTTCATTCTCAAGGATGTGACTGCATCTTAGTGAATTGATACTCTGCAGTCTCACAATTTATTCTGCCCACAAACAACTGCTTTCTGCCTCAAGGATGTCATTAGTTTCTTGTGCATTGATAGGCTGCATCCAAATGCATATAAAATGGGACAAAATAGTTTGCATCCCTACATCAAACCCAATCTGTTCAACCACACCCCCTTTCAGTATTGGTCACACCCACGTGGAATGTGCACACAAAGCTGTAATTGAAAGGTGCTGGGTAACTACATACTACATATAAAAACTGACATTTGTAAACTGTTGTCGAGCTGCCACCATTGCAAGATTCCCTGTTATCAACTCCTGGTATGTATATATAGGTTAAAGCATATTTGCCTATTTTCCTGGAATGTCCGGGAGACTTCTGAAGTTCAGGGAGTCCTCCTGGACCCCAGAGAATGTAGACCATTGTCCTAGATCCCGCCTCTCTTCCTTGTGAAACAGGATGAACGATTACCATTATTAGACCCCACCCCTGCTGCACGGGGCTGATTATGCAAATGAGTCTTTGCTCCTTGAACCTCCCATCAGGAATCTACCGGAGGTGAAGTCAAAAGGTAGGCAAGTATGGATGAAAAGCTGCACTTTAAAGCAATTGGATTCAGGTACATAAAATGCATGTATGGATTAGGTGGATTTGATTTTTAAAAATGTTGTTCTGCATGGCTAAACTTTGTGTAAATACACTGGATTGGTTAACTGATTTACACACTTCATTGTTGCTAAGATGTTTATCCAACACATGCAATTCTCCCTAGGGAAATGACTAAAAATGATTTACACTGTCCCCAAGGACTTTCCTTTAATGCAGATATGGTGTAATAGTTGATAAACACATCAACCAACCTTCAGCTCTGCCTTGTGAGTGAATGCATCAAGATACCATAACTAACAATTCCAGGAGATGACTCTTCGTGGCCCTGCCATCCGTCAACAAACTTGGCACTGGCACGGAGCCTTGAACACAATTCATTAGAGAACAGCACAACACACTGCCAGACAGACATTAGCAGCAGTTGTATTAAACCCCCCACTGAGATAATTTTTCCTCAACCTCCTAATGGATCTGCAGTGCATCCCTCTGTGTCCTGTGTTACAACAATTCATGGAATGATAGGAGGAGATGAAGCAGGGACTGTAACATATGGACCCTGCCTTATTTATCATACTGGTCATGTCTCCCCCTTGCTTTCTACAGATAAAAAGGATAAGCAAATCATAAAAAAACAGTACAAAGTAAATATATCTCACAACAAGATGCCTTTGGCTGAGTTAGAGAATTATACTAAAACTTCAGCTACAGATGGATCTTTTGTGTGAGATCAAAAGCAAATTGTAGTACACGACCACTAGATATTAAAAGACCGGTGCGTTTCCTGAAGCTCAAGGAATATAGTGAATATTTATAAAACGCTCACACAGCCGGGTTGTCTGGGTCAGCATTTATGAAACTGTATTATGACCTGCTCGTAGTTTCTACATACTGTATTCACTGTATACTCTATTTATAGTCCATTTAATTTTTAAAACATAACAAAAGCTTTCCCCAAAACAAAGTGTCAAGTGCAGCTCTTATTCTATTGTTTTTATAATCAACAAAAGAAAGGCCCATCCTTACTACCAGTGTGCCTAATATATTAATAGGGTTACTGTTGGCAATAACCCCTGTTGGGGAAGCCTATTTATCAAGCATTGAGGTGGTTCTCCCTGTTCTGGTAACACCAACCTCAGATAGCATTACTAGAACAGTAGCATTTGAAAAAAATATATATATACTGGTTCAAATAATTTAGTTTTGTTTTTTTGTTTTTTTTAAAAAAAAAGGGAAAGGTATTTGTTAATTATATGGCCGTCACTGTAGCTCACCAGTTCTGCACCTCTGCTTCCACTTGAAGGCGTCAGTGAGTGGGTCTTCGTGTTGGCTTCTCTCTTCTCTCGTGCGGGGGGTGGGGGTGGGTTTCAGGTTCCTACTAGCAGGCACCTGTCTATCGGAGCTTGCTACTGACGAAAGGGATCCCAACTGGCTGACCAGGTAGTATTGATTGCGGCCTATGTGACTGCATCATTCACTATAACAACATTTGTCCTATAGAACTTCCGTAAGGCCAATGCTGTGATGGTGAATGAATTGGCCGCATAGGCGCTATCAATGCTAACCGGCCAGACAGTTGTGCAGACATTGGCCTGGGACTATCAATCCTTAGGACAGTGTAATGAGTATGATAATTAATGCAAATGAACACCACATTTTTCTTGTGCATGTCACCCGAGTCATCTCCTATCACATATGCCTTGTAATGATTTTCTGGGGCAGCATTTAAAGAACGGTGTAGATCTTGAGATGGAAAGTCCTATCATTCTAAACTGATGTGTCCCACAACCCATAATGATGCCCATATAATGAAGTAATTCATTGATTGACCCCTTATATTAGGATATATTAAAACCTTCACAGTAATCTTACCTTTGTAAAACAGTCTAATTGTCATTATGTGTTTTACAGAGAGCTCCTCAGTAGAATTACTAGTGCCAGCTGGCTCAGTGGTTTAGGCTTTTTTAAGTGTTGAGCTCTGTTAATCTTATTTTCACATTGTGCCAATTGTGTTTCTTATATTCACATGGTGCCAATATATTGCATTTCTTGAGCCGCATAGGTTTACACACTGGGTTCCCTGCCTTAATATGTTCAATCACCCACTCACAATGACTGTGAATACATGTATCTTTCTATTTTCACTGTATTACAGCTTTCTATCATCAACACCTTAGAATGAACAGATGGTCATTGCACAAAATGAAATACAATCACCAGTACATTTAATAGCAACAAGTAATAGTGCTGCTAAGCAAAGTACATAATAAACTGGTTTAATTCGCACATATCAAACATGCCTAAATCTTGCAAAACTAGGAAATATCTCTCTTAAGCTAAAATAAAGTGAGATCAATGGGTCATTCATTAAACGGACATACTAAACCATCATTATTTTTGCCAGTGTTTATCTTGCAATGCCTGTTAGCTGAATAAAATAACCATATCCCTGTGTATGAGAGATATTTAACTTAACAGTATTCCAGTACTATTGTCGTCTCTATGGAGGCTATAGAGTTAATTTATTAAATGGATTCACAGCACATTGGATTTCAAATGGCAATGTGATATTATGAACTGGAAATTGCAGGCCCCACTATTGGAGACTGGACAGCCTAGGAATGTGGCAAGATGGCTGCAGCCATGTAATGAACAAAGTTGCATATAATATGTGCATGTAAGGTATCCCTTGGTTATCTGCATTATTGCCATGTATAACACTGTGATTTACACTCTAGCACAGTTGTAAATCCAGCTGGAAAGTTAGAAATTTGGCACCTTTGCGTGGCCATATTTTGTATCGGGAGTGGGGGTTGGGGGGGGTGTTGAATTGAAGGGGACATCTTGTTTTCCCATACAGTCGGGATGTTGTCCCCACTGCACAGGACAGTCAGGAGGTATATCCTGGTTACTCCCAGATCACCTGCCAGTATTTCCAGTATTAGATTAGTGGAGGCTCGGCATGTCTGGGGAGACCTAGTGGTTCTAGAGCTCTAGGTCACCCTGGAGTATGTTACACCCCCCACAGCATGGTATAGCCATTTCCCTGTGATGTGACATGCCCCAACATACCATTTGTGATGGGCTCACAAGAGTTGAGTAGTATTGTTTATGAAAATCTGAAAAATACAAAGGATTGAAGGGGACGGACTTAATGTGATAGTAGACATTACCGTGTGACGTTCTCACTTCTCCAGGCCTCGTGTAAACCTTATATCCTAAGTTCTTTAGCTGTCCTAGAAAATGCCAGCGCTGATGAATCAATAAATCATCACCACTTATAGTAAAGTAAAGTTAAATTAAAATGCTAATTATGCACAGACTATATTTCCCCTTTAATATTTAATGGTCCCTGCTTGATCCAGGGAAAACACATACTTCATCGCGAGCAATGCTAGCAATTTTTCTATATTATTCAATTCCAACGCGATTCAGGACTAGTCGCTGAAGTGGTGAATTCAGATTTAATTTCATCTCCAGCTCTTCACTGACTACAAACTCAAAATACAACTTTAACAATGATTAAAATGGTTTGGTTCCTCTAGAGAGGACCAGAGGATATGGCAATGTTAAGACTTCCACCCTGCCCTTTACATTTGCCATACTGTACTGATAAAGACAGATATAATATTTGACATTTCTCCATTTGAGCAATAATTTTAATTGCTCACTTTCCAAATAAAATCACATATAAACACTGAGCTCGTACCCTGTGGAATTAGGCATACTACACTGACTTTTTCAGCTATTATTAGTCTAACATTTCAGCAATAACATATATAAACTAAAATAAACACCCTGAGGATATTACAAAGTCAGCTTACAACAACTGTGCAGAAATATGTGCAAGATCTGCTGCTAGACATTCCTAGATTAAATCGTATAGTTGAACTCAGTATATGCAGCCAGCTCTGGTACCCAGCTCAAGATAAAGATTATATTCAATAAATATATCACTGTGCTGTCATTCAGAGCCTCTGGTCTATGAACTTATATCTTGGCTTTTCCTTAGTTCGGTAATTACCTTCCTATATCATTCAGCCGTTTCACTTGCACCACGTCAATACCCACTTTATCATCTCTCCTTCAGAAAACATTGCTTATCAGATCCATGGCTGTCTTTTGACTTTGTGCTCTACGCCCACCTGTTTGTTTTCCACATTAGATATCCTATATATATGAAAGTTTTATTAGCGGCAATATACTGTTACTAATATATTAGATAACTTTAATATTAAATATTGATGTATATGTTATCCATAGAAATGCTATTGACAGCAAACTTGCAGAAGTATGCAAGTTATACATCTAAAGTTATACAAATAATGTATGCAGTATAAAAAGAATGTAATGCATGCATAATATATTTGTATTATTACATATGCATTTTGCCAGTACCTTTTACCTATCAACTTTCTTTTTCAAATACTTTAATGAAATATTTTATATTTCATATGCTTAATATTTTGTCTCTAACATAACTCTGGTCTCTTCAAGTTATCTTGAAATGATCACTGGACATTGCATTTGTTATTGAAAGGTTACTGTGCTGGGCTGACTTCTTAATAGTGACATCTCTGCGTGGTGGAGTTCTATTTAGATTAACTTTGGCAAAGATCCATGTTATCCATATTCTTACTTGTAGTGTGTATCGTCATATGCAAGAAACTGCAGCAGTGCAGTGTTTTCTATGTCTAACAAGTGGAGCATCACCTATGCATACTCGAGTAGCTGTTTTCAGGTGCATTTCTTTAGGGTCAGAACACTGGCTGTGTTTCTTGTTCATAAATGATCACTCACAGAAATGAAAGGCCTGATTTCGAGTCGGACATAAGTCCAACACTCATGTGCAAAATTCAGATTGGTTTTGTTGCACATGCAGCATTTAAAGTTTCACATAAATTGGTCTTGTGGCCATCTTTGCCAGGATCGGGAGCGTGCAAGTGCTACTGATGTACAGATAAGTGTAGCAACCTATTCTGAATATAATGCATCTCCAATATGCCTGTTAACAGGCGTATATTTTACTGCTATTTAAGCCGTAGTGCAAAGGTAATTTAAATATTGGCATAGCCCAACCCAAATAGAAGCCAACATCTTTGCTCACTGCCTGGTTTGCTTACAGCCAATGTAATGGAATAAACTGAGTGGGTTCCTTATGCAGAAGCAGCAACCAGCCCCAAGTTGGCCTGGCCCCACTAAAACAAGGAATCCCGGTTGTCATTGTGGGACTCGACCCCAGTCTTTTCAAGTAGGGGAATTGTGTCCTCAAAAACAATGCAACCTCACCAAAGGAAACCAGCTCCAATAGCGATGGGGCTTCACCCAATCCCATTGGGGGTTGGACTAATAATTTAAAGTGTAAAATAAAAATCACTTCAGTATGTGGCAGTACAATAAACTGTATGCCTTAAAGTCAGGTCCTGCTAGGAGAAAAAATATATAATTAAAATTAAAGATACACCCATTTCATCATTCCCATAGTTATGCCATGCCTATATCCTTAGAGATCTTCGTTTCTTCCTTCATTCAGTAAGACTTGTAAAAATATTAAATATTTATAAACATAACTAGACTTGCTCCACTAGGAGCCATGATGCAAATGATAGCCACTGGTCCTGTCTGCAAGTATCCAATCAGAGCAATTTTGCTTTCATTTGCTAGAGCGTGAGGAAACCATTGCGATTGGCTAGATACATATTGATCACACGTGGGATATGAATGAAATACAATAATTGTTAAAAGTTAATTGACACAATTTATTAATGAACTTTATTGATATAATGAAAACTCACTAAACTTCAATAAAAGACTTCCCCACATTATGAAATAGATAATAAAAACCTTTTCTCTTCCTTGATCCATCTTAGTTCAAATGGAAAAACAACAACACCAAAAATCAATATAAAAAACTACCCACCCACTCACTATGATTGACCACAGCAAATTGATTAAAGTTGGGTGTCCTAGGTACGCCATTGGTAATCTATCACTAGAATTTTTCCACTAGTCGTGTGTGATTGGCTTTTTGAGGTTTGAACCATGAAAGTAAAATACTTTGTTCATTGTTAATCTGATATTAAACTGCAGCCTTCTTAAAAATTAAAGTACCGGTATTACCTCCTCATTCAATTACAGTAGTTGAAGCTCCTTGCACGTCTTTAGAACAGTGTCCTAGGGGGATATGATACAGATGAAAAAAAAAAGGTGAGAATGCAGTCATTTGAGTAACTGTGATATCAATGGTCCTAGCTCTGGGGGGCAAGACTCGGCTCAGCAGCCTATTAGGAATATTGTAGTAAGTGGGTACATTTACTAAATTTACACAATAGGGGCCTGATTCATTAAGGATCTTAACTTAAGAAACTTCTTATTTAAGTCTCCTGGACAAAACCATGTTACAATGCAAGGGGTGCAAATTAGTTTTTACATTTTGCACATAAGTTAAATAATGACTGTTTTTTCATGTAGCACACAAATATCAACTTTAAATTTCAGTGTACAAATAAGCCATCAAGTATTTGTGTGCTACATGAAAAAAACAGTCAGTATTTAACTTATGGGCAAAACAGAAAACTAATTTGCACCCCTTGCATTGTAACCAGGTTTTGTCCAGGAGACTTAAATAAGATACTTCTTAAGTTAAGATCCTTAATGAATCAGACCCTAGGTGAAGATGTCTTATTAAGGGGGACTCTATATTGTGTACTAGCCTTCAGGTAAAAAAGCACAAGTATCTTCTTTACCTGGAAAGCCCCTTACCCAAAGTAATCTGCACGGCCTTTTAAGCTATTAAAGGTAATGGTGTTTATGCTGATCTCCCCCAGACCTTTTTCCATACATATGGAGCCAGCTGTGATATTAATTTCAAAATTACCAGTCCCGGTGATGTGACTAAAAGCGCAGCGGCATACATAAAAGCCTATTTTTACCATATCACACTCTTTTCTTCTCTTCCCAAATTTGATAACCCTAACCCCTAATATGAATTTCCTTTAAAAAAAAACAAACGAGCTGGTTATTCCCTTTATTCAAAGTTATAATATTCTTCATTGTAATGCAAATGTATTCAATGTGAAATCTTTAAAGAAAAAATATAGATAATCATATCAAATTAGCAGCAGCAAATATAAAAAATGTATAATTCCCACAGTGCAAATCCTGAATTAATTCTAACCAACAAAGAAATTAATAGACATGTACTTTTATGCCCAATTTACAGACCATTTCAAAGCATTGGACTGGGGATGATTTAGATGTCTCTAGTCATTAAAATCTGCAAGCATATTGCAAATGATAGAATGATCTCCTCAATTTGAAAACTCTCTTCAGTACAAGGGCTTAAATGATGGATATGTCAGGAGATGAAAATATGTTGGTAAGTTAATAAAACCGCAGCTTGAGAAGTTTTGCACGTTAGGATGCTCCACCTATATATATCTGACTGTGCAGCCAAATGGAATGTGTGCTGATCGCTAAGCATACATCTTGTGATCAGTGAGGTGGACTGCATGACATTCTTCTCTGGCATTGGCAAATGACTGAAGCCCAGAATTTGTCTTCTGTACATCAGCCAAAAAAAACAGTTATTTTCAAAGCTATTTTTTGAGTAGCCATTACAATATGACATTCTGTAAACATACAGTTAAAATACAGCTTTCTTTCAAATGTACTGCATCTCTCTCTCCCCCCCCCCCCTCTCTCTCTCTCCCCTCCTCTCTCTGTCTCTTTCTCTCTCCCCCCTCTCTGTGTGTGTGTGTGTGTGTCTCTCTCTCTCTCCCTCTCTCTCTCTCCCCCTCTCTCTCTCTCCCCCTCTCTCTCTCTCCCCCCTCTCTCTCTCCCCCCTCTCTCCCCCCTCTCTCTCTCCCCCCCTCTCTCTCCCCCCTCTCTCTCTCCCCCCTCTCTCTCCCTCTTTCTCTCTCCCTCCCTCTCTCTCTCCCTCTCTCTCTGTCTCCCTCTCTCCACCCCTCTCTGTGTGTCTCTCCCTCTCCCTCTCTCTCTCCCTCTCCCTCTCTCCTCCCCTCGCCCTCTCTCTCTCCCCTCTCCCCCCTCTCTCTCCCCCCCTCTCTCTCCCCCCTCTCTCTCCCCCCTCTCTCTCTCCCCTCTCTCTCCTCCCCTCTCTCTCCCCCCCCTCTCTCCCCCCCCCTCTCTCCCCCCCCCTCTCTCTCCCCCCCCTCTCTCTCCCCCCCTCTCTCTCCCCCCCTCTCTCTCCCCCCCTCTCTCTCTCCCCCTCTCTCTCTCTCCCCCCCTCTCTCTCTCCCCCCCTCTCTCTCTCCCCTCTCTCTCTCTCCCCTCTCTCTCCCCTCTCTCTCCCCTCTCTCTCCCCTCTCTCTCCCCTCTCTCTCCCCTCTCTCTCCCCTCTCTCTCCCCTCTCTCTCCCCTCTCTCTCCCCTCTCCTCTCTCTCTCTCTCTCTCTCTCTCTCTCTCTCTCTCTCTCTCTCTCTCTAAAAAAAAAAATATATATATATATATATATATAATATTACAGCACATGTTCCTTTATATCATACTTGCCAACATTTTTTTTTCTTTTTCCGGGAGATGCCGGCTGGGACGTGGGCGTGTAGGGGGCGGGGCTGCGAAATCGCGTCATTTTGGCCCCGCCCCCGTGACGGAATGACGCAAATTGCGTCATTTTACAGTGGGGGCGGGGCTAAACGCCGCGATTCCGGGTGAATCGCGGCGATTTAAACTAAATTTTTCCCCCTTCCTATCAGGGAGATTGCCACACTCGTCCGGGAGACTCTCGCAAAATGCGGGAGTCTCCCGGACAATCCGGGAGAGTTGGCAAGTATGCTTTATATATGATGTGTTGAGGAAAAAGTCTGCATGCACAAATCTCTGAGAAGAAGGGTGTGTGTGTGAAGGGGGGGGGGGTGTATAAACACGAAGATATGTTAAGTAGAGGAAAACTAATTCCTCTGTATATTTTAACTGATATGGCAAAATTATTGACATCACTAAGAAATATTGGTAGGTGGGTGGGAGGGATCGTCTCTGCCTCACTGTCTTCCTTGTAACTGATAAACTCCTGTCTGAAAATAAACTGTGATGGATTGCAGCTGTTTAGAAGCAGATAATCAGAAACTTATATATGGAAAACTTTACTTGGCAGAGAGCAGCAAATAACTAATTTAATGGTTCATTCCCATAATGCACTCTGTTTTTAAAGTAACAGACTAGCTTATAACATAGCAATGCCAGCAGTATTATTGATAATACAAAACCTACATTTTAGTTAGCTGCTGTGATATCTAAGGTTGCTTTCCAAGACGTTCCACTTCCATTCCCTTATGCAGAAACTGCTACGTCATTTAATTCCTCTGACGCTTTTTCTCAGTGCACATCTTTAGAGCTTACATTAGAACAGCCAACATGAGCCCTAGTTTAGCTCATATTAAGTACCAAGTAATTGCTAGCAATAGAAAGATCAGTTTTATAACTGTGGTCAAAAGTTCCAGAACAGCAAAATTCTGTGGTGATGACATAGGATATTAAATGTCCCTGAGGGGCTCCGTGACCTGACACATGTTTTCCTCAGGGAGTGTAGTCCAGTTAGATGACCATGGAGCACTACTGCACCGAGGTAAGTGCCAACTCTTGCTCATCTCCTCCGCACTTGACTCTCATCTCTTGGCTGTCAGGCGCCCGTCCTGCTTCTGCCTGTAGACGGGTTCCTGCCTCCTTGAGGAATCAGCGTCCTGCTGTTAGTTACACTTTTGCCATTCTATTCGCTTGCATACGCTGAGCTTGGCAACCATTGCATAGTAATGTTCCTGTTTGCCATCAGTACGCATGCGCAAGACCACAATGGTCGCCCTGCGACTAGCCGTCGATTGGTTGCAGTTTTCCCGCCGATTGATGCACCTATTTGGGATCTCTCTCCTCTATTTAAGTAACTCACTGAGACCATTTGCTTGCCAGAGTATTTGGTCTTCAGCCTTGCTCTTGTGATATTGCTTATTGTATTCTGACCCCGGCTTGTTCCTGACTTCTCCTTTGGTTCCTGATTTTGGCTTAGAGTGATTCTTGGTAATGACCTCCGGTTTCCTGACTATTCTTCCATCCTGCATCCTGGTGGGCTGTCACTCGCTGCCTCAATTGTTACCTCGCCAGCTAACTGATACTGAGGGCCGCGACCTTGCAGTGAAGTCGATACCTCCTTGCTGGGGTCCATGGTGAAAACCAGGGGCGTGTTCGACTCCGCGCCTCAGTACTCAGTAGCGCCAACTGCTGGCAGGTATCACCAACTCCACCTTGTGATTCTGACATTGGCATTGCCTGGAAAATGGAAGTCACAAGGGCCTTTGGAAATACTATAGGCCTGGAACTTCCAAGTCGACCTTTAATATTCTTATTATCTTTAGTATAAAACATCAGTGTGTAAATACAATGTAATGCTAGCAATACTTGTTGCATAAATAAACATTCACCACATTACAAAGATTTTGTAACCGTGCAATGCATTCTCAAGGGTAATTCTGAATCTAGCACATAAAAGTGACATACTCTTCCATACCATTACTAACATCTGTCCATATGCTTCACTAACCCCTACTTGCCGGACGTCTACCCCTGTTCCCCCTCTCCTCTCTCCTACGTCCCCCCACTTAACTAACTGTTGTACATAGTCTTTGCTGGCTGTTTTCACACAACTGGATTACAGTCATCTAGGTAATTGCGGGGATTTGAACGTTTATTGACCACATATACACAGATATACTATACCTAGTATTTATGTAAGGGCTCTCTATCATGAGCATAATTGTCTCTGCTTAAATATAAAAGACATTCATTTTGGTTCCTATTACCAACTTGAGATTTTTTTGATCAATCAGAAGAATAGAGAAACTGCATGGGTCTGAACAGCCACAAGCACCTATTAGGTATACACAAAAACCATTTTCATGGACATTACTGTTTGAAAAGAAAGCTGTTTTTAGCCCCTGACTGTTCTGCATAGAAACATTCATTCCTTTGATTTCTGATTCCCGACAAAAGAATTGCATTCATGTCACCTTCCCACAAGTTTCCTTCTTTCTACATAGCAAAGTAAAAATTGTTCCACGGATAAAAGTGTCAGCCTTCATACAACGTGGAATCAATTGTAAAACCGGCAAATCCTTTATCCGCTTGTCATGTTTTAAATTATTGACCATGTCTAAAAAGAGTACAATTGGAAATATATTGATTCAGATTAAACTGGTGTTTCCTGCTTCGAACATCTAAGTTCTTCTTTGCTGCTGTTCACTTAAGCGATGAAAACAACATTAGTTCTATATTGGATTTTTTCCATTTTTGCATATCAAAAAAGAAACATTTCTGCATCCATGAATCCATTCACTCATCGCTCAACAATTTATGCACAGTTTTCTAAAATGTGTCAATTCTTGAATATTGGCATCTATCTCTGATTTCCCAAGAACTCTCCCAAATTTTGGCAGCCCAAAAAGACATGACTTTGCCTAAAATGGAAATGTTTTGCAGTGGTTCTGGACATGTTGTTTTGACTGTACAGTATGAGATATGAGCATACCTACCCAACTTTCTGAAGTTGGCTTCCCGGGAGCCTGCTAGGGGAGGTGGGCGTGATGGGGGGGTGGGGGGCTCCAAAATTTGCGTAATTTTGGACCCGGCTACAGTGACGTAATGACGCGTCATTTTACAGCAGGGGGTGGAGCCAAAACGCTGCGATTCCCGGTGAATTGCGGGGTTTTGGACCTTATTCTGCCCACTTCACAAGGAAGTGGGCAGATCCAGGAGATTGCCACACTCTACCAGGAGTCTGTGAGACTCGAGCGAAATGCGGGAGTCTCCCAAACATTCCGGGAGAGTTGGCAAGTATGGATATGAGAGTGGTTTGTATGCATCAGAACAAGTCCTCTTTTGTCCCAATTTTCCAATCAGGAATATTGAAACATTTGTACTCTAGTGCTCCAAGTAGCCATTTTGTTGTCTGGACCAATGTCATACTTACGTGTGAATGTTGAGACACATGTGTCGTGAGATGCATCCAACTCAAAAACAGTAGTATTTATGCCAGACCTACATCAGGCGTACAAGAAAGCCCTAACAATAGCGTAGAGATGCAGCTTGATAGTGTTAGTAGTAAGTGTGAAAGCCACCTATTTCATATAAAATGTATTTAAATATAAACACCTGCACATCTGTTGTTCACCTAAAAATTAGATGAGAATTATCTTTACTGGAAATGGAAAATGTGAATAAACGTCCGTGATTTGATATAATACAGGTACGTTCCTAATGAATCAGCTGGTCCATGTGCAAACAGCTCATCAGAAGCAGCTAGACAGTGATGATTACCTTCATCATTACCACATACCTTTATACCTGCAAAACATAAGCCTCTGATGAGGCCTACTGAGAATCCGTCCGCACAAATAGGGACCAGAAAAAGAAGAATAAATGATAGTGTGGATTGTTATTTATATATTAAGTATATAGTATAATGTAATCATGCTCACCTATTGGGGAGGGGGAATTTAATTGCCAGTGATGTGGCGCGTGCACATCACACTACGCACATTGTCCGCAATTACGGTAGAAATCTCTGCTGTGTTCTCCCCACCCCATAGAGGTGTATGAAATAACGCTATGGATGCACATGCACAGTACGTAAATGCATATATTGATACCGCAAAATCTGACACCTCCCACCTCTCAGTCAGGCCCAAAATGGGTTCAAGTGACTGCAACCACTAAGCATAAAATGGCTCCCACCACTATCTGTACCATTTTGAGTACAAATGGCTGCTGCCACTATCTGTACAAATGGCTGCCGCCACTTTCTGTACCAATATGAGTACAAATGGCTGCCGCCTCTATTCGTACAAATATGAGTACAAATGGCTGCTGCCACTGTCTGTACCACTATGAGTACAAATGGCTGCTGCCACTATATGCACAAATATGAGTAGAAATGGCTGCCGCCACTATCTGTACCAATATGAGTACAAATGGCTGCCACCACTATCTGTACCACTATGAGTACAAATGGCTGCTGCCACTATCTGTACAAATGTGAGTACAAATGGCTGCCGCCACTATCTGTACCAATATGAGTACAAATGGCTGCCACCACTATCTGTACCAATATGAGTACAAATGGCTGCCACCACTATCTGTACCATTTTGAGTACAAATGGCTGCCGCCTCTATCCGTACAAATATGAGTACAAATGGCTGCCGCCTCTATCCGTACAAATATGAGTACAAATGGCTGCCACCACTATCTGTACCAATATGAGTACAAATGGCTGCCGCCTCTATCCATACAAATATGAGTACAAATGGCTGCCGCCACTATATGCACAAATATGAGTTCAAATGGCTGCCACCACTATCTGTACCAATATGAGTACAAATGGCTGCCGCCTCTATCCGTACAAATATGAGTACAAATGGCTGCCGCCACTATATGCATAAGACTGTAACCAATCTGCCTTATAAAAGATATCTTATGTAAATGTTTCTATAACAAGCTGACCTTAGGTAATACCCTTTGGAGCTCAGCTGACTATGGTATAAATTAGGTTCGCATCACAATAAGGTAGTTTACTGTTATCATTTTATCTTCTTAACAGTGAAGATTATTGTGAATTGATTTACTGTTCCAGGCTGCCTCTGTTGGTGAATATTATTTATTGCAAGATTGCAGACTTGTTATCATCAGAGTTAAAACCTTTGATTGTAAACAACTTGTTGGTCCTATTGATAACAGGTTATGTATAAGTGTCTGTCAGCATGACACTATCATGAGACTCTTGCTCTTTCCTTGAGACCCTGACCTCATCTCAGAGAGTTTAGATAAAGATTACAATAGAAGAATGTAATTGCATTTTACTGCAAGGTATTTGTTACATTGTTAACTAATCACTTCCTATGGACCTTAGCAAACGCTGAACGACAAATGCGATAACTTGTCCTAAGGCTATAAACACTGGCCATATATTATATAACATTTAATTGAAAATAATATCCTTTTTTAAAGGGCCAAAGCATGTATTTGTGTCCTCAAATTGAAAACCAACCTGGACTAATTCGCCAAGAATATTGGGAAGCCAATACACTACCTTCATGGTCTGTACTAAAAGTAATTAAATGTATCAATATTACTATATATACGTACTTACTTCATTGCCCAAAACCCATACAGTCTATTAAACATGGATTTATTTTAAATTCAAGATATATTGGACAAGTTTAGTTTGCTTTCCTCCTTCATTGGAGTAAGAAAACATTTCAATTGGCGCAGAAAGCCCATTTAAAAACGTATGCTGCCCGTAAAAATGTATGGGGAAAGCTCCGCCAATTGCAAGCAGTGTTTATATACTGGCTGTTTGTTCCTATCACGGCATTCTGGAACTTGTAGTTCCACTCTTGACTTTTCATCTTTTTATAACTTTTTAATATATATTTACTTGTTTAACATTTTTTTCCTTCCATTTCAAGCAGCAATTCATTGTTATGGGTTTTCTGTTCTCTTTGAAATGCATTACCCATTGAAAGGGAGGGTATATCTCACTCATCTCATCTCATGGTTTTCCAAGCAATCTCAAGTGCCTGAAACAAGGGATTATGTTTAGCGATTTCCGAATTGCCATTAACTACACTTCACGAGGCAGGAACCAATGGTTTATGTTATTGTCAGCTCTATTGTCAATTTTTCTTGGAAGGTTTGAAAATATTGGAGACCGTTAATGGCTTAGCCTTAGGTGAATTATAAATCTATATGTATATCACTAAAAAAATAGGAGATTTGTTCAAATTTACCCAGATAAATTTAGGTACACATAGATTTCCACCTAAATGTTTTGTGCCTAATATTATAGCGTATTCCCCCCCGAATTTGCGCAGTGTTAAAAATATATTACCGTTATTACGGTAGATTTAACCCGGCTTTCTGCTCGCAGCTCCCTGAGTCAGCGTTGAAACTACCGTAATAACGGTAATAAAGCACATTATTACCGTAATAACGGTAATAATGTGCAGGCTGCGTTACTTTTACCCGTAACGCAGCCAATTGAATTCCCCCCTATGTGTCCCACTGGGCGATGTTTGTTAGCAGAAGCTGATAATAAGGATGAACTTTCATTGTCACACAATAAACAAAAAGTAATTGAGACACATGATGCAAACCAGTTTTGCGGAAACTCTAATGGACATGAAAATACTGATACTAAAAGGCAACTTCAAATCTGAGAGAGAGATATCTGGGGATATAATTATAGGACAGTATTTCACATACTAAGAGCAAGTCTTCAGCAACGTAGCCCTGGGTCTGCCACTGTTGTCTGCATTCAGATTCCACTGCAGATATATAGACAAAACATTCCACTGCTGTAGGCCTTGAGATTCACATCCCTGGCTCTGTGAACTATACAGTGCATTTTGAATGGACTATAGCACCTTCCGCACACCTTAACAGGTAGCGTCAACCGCGTCTTACAGCGTCTATCCTCTCCCTGCTTATTCAGGTAACAGTGGCAAGGAGGGGAGACCTACAATGAAGGACTACATGGGGGCACTTGTTAAATAGCAGTTATTGTTCAAAAGTGGACAACCCACATGTACGTATAATATTTTGTATTGTATTATGGTTTTTATAAGCTACTGATAATACTGTTATTGATGTAAACCATTATATTTTGTTTTATTTTGTGTTATAAAATCTCAATAAAAATATATTTGGAAAAAAAAACACTTAATCATGAGTTGTCCTTATGACAAGAATTCGTCACCAGCTGCTTCCTCTGGTCAGGGCAACCAAGAGGAATTTTAGCAACTTCTTGGGGTCCCTTCCAAAGTTCCAGAAGGGGGTATGGCCATATGAGGTTGGTGGCTCCTCCCACTACACAGGCAAGCCTGGGTCCCCAATATTTTGTCAGTTCCCCCCCCCCCCCTCTCTTAGCACCCCTGCCTCTGGTTGATCGAATTTGTGTGGGAAGTGAAGAGGGAACGGGTATCCTTCAAAATGTTGCTATGTGAGCTGTTTATTCCTAGTTGTGTGTCATGTCTCTATAGCTACCCTGTAGGGTGCTGTGGAATCTGCAGCACCTATTTATATAAAATATAATACATTGAACTGCAGGGAAAAAATAGTGAACAGCTTTAGCTAACCCCCCCCCCCCCCCCCCCATCCCAAAATGCACAGACCTACTCTTGAATTGAATAATACATACTTCCTTGTTCACCGTAAATTAATAAAGAGTTTAAATTACTGTCTCCCTTTGAGCCTACTGAAGATAAAAAATAAAAATGATAAAAAGCTTCCCATGTATAAAGATAAAACAGAATAATTTATTTAGGGTTGTAAAATCACTATATTTTCTTATGAAGAAGCAACATATTCAATGCTGTAAGATAGAGACAAAACAAAACAAACATACAAAGAAGAGAATTTCAAAAGACTAAAGGCTAGACGTGCATTCTTGCTTGAGATTACATCCTAATGCAAGCACTAGTATTTTTATTAGACCTTCCTGAATAAACATTGCCATTGTAATAAGTCATAAAAATAAAATATACCTTTTCTTGCTTGTTTAATCAAAGCTGGGGAAGTCACACTTTTGGAGTAAATTAATTTACTGTGCAGAGAAGGGAGAGCTGTGTGCCACAGATATGCACAAGTCAAATACTGCACACCATGATAGTTGTTGAGGGAGAATTAAAGTGCTGTACACAGAGTTCAGCATCCAAAGTAACCCTATAGAAGGGTAAAAATTTTCTTTTATAATTTTCTAGTTTACAAATGATCCCTGTAGATGAACATCCCATTTAAACTGTCATTTGAACTGAGCTGAATCAATATTTAGTCTACAATTCCACTATACATTATACAAACCTCCTAACATTGCCCAGGAAAAATTGGAAGAAAGTGCCGTCCCTGATCCATGCAAGCCATGCCCCCAATTCACATGCCTTACCATGCCCACTTTTTGGAGAAGCCCCACCTCTTTCAAGGACCACGAATCAGGACAGTCCTGCTGAAGATTCACAATGAATTGATAGTTGAGTAGGTAACTATGACATACAATGGAATATGCTAAGGATGTAACATTTTTTTATCCAAATCATACTTGGCAAATGACAGTGATTCTGTCAGGATTCCCAATGTAAAACCACAGCGAGAGCGTAGTGAATGAAGTGGTTTTTATTAAACTCCGGTTACACAGGTTTCAGAATTTAGTACAGTTGGGTATTGCAGAAATGGCAAAAAAACTCAGTAAACAACAGATGCAGAATGTGATGGTCTGCAGGACTTTACCACGAAGTAACGGAGATGATACACAAGATGCGACGGTCTGCAGAGCAAGGCACTGAAGGTAACAGACACAGGATGGTCTGCAGGACTTTACCACGTGGTAGTGGAGACTGCTAGTAACAATCTGTAACAAGTTAGTCCTCTGTAACACTGGAGAGCAGAAAGCAGGTATTGGTGGTAATACTCTGCAGCAGGATGATGCTGAAACACTGGAGAGCTGAAAGCAGGTATTGGTGGCAATACTCTGCAGCAGGATGATGCAGAAATACTGGAGAGCAGAAATACTGGAGAGCAGAAAGCAGGTATTGGTGGTAATACTCTGCAGCAGGATGATGCTGAAACACTGGAGAGCTGAAAGCAGGTATTGGTGGCAATACTCTGCAGCAGGATGATGCTCAAACACTGGAGAGCTGAAAGCAAGTACAAAGTCACAGACAAGAGGAGTCTGGGAGCACAGGGAGAGGTGCAAAAACGGAGGGACAAGCAAGAGATCATTCAGAAGAAAACACAGTAACAGCAACACAGGTAATGGCAACAAATGATCTGTCAATGACTGCTGGGACAAGAAGGCTTTTATAGGCCAGAGGCAGGTGTTAAGCATTCCGAAATAATGAGGCAGCTCTGTCAGGTAAGAGAGCAGTCTGAGTGCCACAGTGGCCCATTTAGTGGAACAGTGGTACTACCGGCAGGATACAGATCGTGACAGATTCTATATATAGTATATTCATGTAGCCAATGCTTCTATTTTCTACAATAATAGTTATTATGCCATCCTTTCTCTCTGTTCTGCCTTTATTTTTACTTTATTTGTGATATAAATCATATAGCATGTACCTGCTATGAAGCACTCCAAATAGGCAGGATATACCTGGAAATATATGGCTTCCATTTACATGACATAACCCAGAAGTCTATTTTCTTGTATAAGAGGGCTCGGGTTGGGTACACACTACAGTGTTTTCAGCCAGCTATTGGGCCAATCTGCCGATAAACGACCGTTCAGCCCAATATCGCATTAGTGTGTACACTTAAACGATGAACGATAGTCGTTCTAAAGCACCAACCATCGTTTACTTTGATTGTTCAGCAGAACTAAAAATCTTGTTCAACTATGGAACGACATCCTCCCGATCCTGCGGTGTGTATGCACTCGCTATCAGGATCTGCATAGAGTTTACAGAGTCATGATCTTTTCAGCTGACTATTATGACAGTAGAAGAGCACAGATCTGAGGGTTTTAAAACATGATCGACTTTTTTGTTTTCAGTCGTTAGTAAAATCGTTATAGGTAACACATTGGTTGGAAAATTCTGCAGTGAGCCTTATTTACATGTTATTATGTGGTCCCTGCAGACTCACTTAAAGATATCTATAAGGTTCTGTTTGCATATGCACTTGATGCACACATTTGTGTTTAACGGCGGTCTGTGTGCCTTTGTTTAGCTGCAATTAAACTGAAGCCAAAATAATTGATAAACGCTTGTCTCCCAACATTTAAAGTGGGGATCGATACAAAGACAATGAAGAGGAGGGGTGGCCATGTATGGCTGGGGTGTGGCCACGTTCCACCAACAATCATCTTCAAACACCCTTTCAATGCCACGTGCACACCAGTGTCCTAATTATCCCGCTGCAGGATAAAGCAATCCGCAGGCAGGGCGGCGTGATAGAACTCTTAAATCAGGACTGTCCCACCAAAATCTTTACAATTAGGAGGTAGGATAACTAAAACGCATAAACAAATGAAGTCTGTCCTTTTGAATGATCTCCTTAAAAAGACTGCAATAACAGTGAGTGGCCAAATATGTATACAATGAATATCGTTTAATGCTTGTTATTAGAATTACATGAGAAAATCTAGTTTTACTCAACAAGAAAACAAAACATAATAATAAGTACAAGTTACATTTTAAAAAGTAATTTACAATGTGAAGTTGTGATTTTTTACTTTTTCATAGACAGAAATTACATTTAAAATGTAATTTTTTTATTTTTTTATTTTTTTTGCAATTCTACTGCCATAGTCGTCCCTTATAACTAAACTTCCTGCATTTCATTTTGCAAGATAGTTTGTGATGCCCCCAAAATTTCCAAAACCTGTTGAATCCCAGACTGTGCAAAATCATTTTTCTCCTCTCTTTTCAGCATATTGTCCCTTTTACCCACTAATAGAAAATATAGCTTCACTACAAATCTATTTTCTGTTCATTTCTAACCTTAACACTATATTAAATAAAGTCCCCAGGAATAGGGTCTTTTAACCAAAAGATTTAGATAATTTATACCCAAGTCCAGAGAAACTATTTACTTAGTATTACACTATTCACTGAAAATCAATGTTAGACGCTCTACTTTTATAACATGCTAGTCTTTCCATTTCCAAATGAGAAGATACGACCTTGTCTTATCCCTTGTTTCTATGCCAACCAATTTTGAAACCCTTGGCTATATATGCCCCTAACAATCCCAATGGAAGACCATTCCTCTGTGTATTTTCTCTGTTACACTTTCAGATAGAAAGAACTTTGCATTTTTCCCCTGGAGTGCTCCATCTATCCGTCTATTATGCCCTTCTTCCTCTGGTTTTCTGTTTCACTGAAATGCGTATTGTTCTTGGGCTTATTCCTACCTGTCAGATAGCTGACATGTATTATATTCTCACACTGTGTCCAGATGCTAACAATCTCGGAGACACCCAGCGATCGCTTTCTGCAGGATCAGAGCACCATGGTGTGTGACACATGTTAGTTCTTCACACATTCGCACAGGATGATCTGCAGCACAGTGGTACAGTGTAAGCAGAATTTCCTTTATATCAGCTTTAGTGATTTATCAAAATTTCTACCTGCAAAAATCAAGCCCTAGCAGCTGGAGGCTGGCTGACCACTCACATTACGTGATGCAGCATTTGCTAATAACTGACATTGGAAGTTATTGTGCAGAAGACAGAACTATATCTAATTAACACTGGTGGTTTAATGTATTGTATGCATGGGGGAGATCAGCGACTTGCTTTGCCCGGACATGCTAAGCTGGCTCAGGGCTGCTTGTTACACTCCCCTTGTGTAACCCCTCCGTGCAGATATAGAGCAAGTATATGTGAACGAGTCAGATGTGATGTGTATGATGTCTGCGTTTGCGATAGGTACTATGATGTCTAGGGCTCCCATCATTTTGAAGGGATGAACCACAAGACTTATGTGACCTAAAATTCACCACACACTTCATCTTAGGTCCCAAATAACAAAGTCTTTCCACTAATCCGAGTTCATCAGGAGTTGTGGGAGAAGAGATCTTGTGAGTTACAAAGATTTTATGTGGCGGAAGGTTGGAGTATTCTGTGAACACCTGGACATATGGAAGCCCTAGTCGTATTCCTTATTTAAGGATAACCTCCCAACATTGGCCTGTCGAAAATCAGGACAAGTTGTGTGCACAGAAAACTGGGGAATGTGACTTCACTCGGGGACCTGCTAGAGTTTTAGAAGAGTTAGGATTATCCTAGCCCCTCTCCACTCCCCTGAAAACACCCTTGGATTGCCACACATGCCTGTAACAACTCATAGCGGTGACATGTCTCAATTTCCTGAGAGTCATGACAAAGTTGCAAACTGGCGGGTTGGCAGGACAATCCCCCCAAATAAGGACTGTCCCGCCTAAATAGAGACAGAAGGGAAGTATGATTAGGAAATATTTATTCTTAATTGTTTTAGGGATCTAAAGGTTTTCCACGCTTGTTAAATTGGTTCACATCGCAGTCTATGGGGACTGCAGTGACCAGCATTAAACAGGTTAATGCCTGAGAAATCTCTGATCTCTCCTGCTTTATCCCTTTGATAAATTAAAAGAAAATATGTGCTTGCCATTCTCCGTCATTAAAGAGAGAACACAGCGGTGTTCTCCAGATATTTGGTGCATCGCAGCTTAATAAATAGACCCCATAGTCTAAAAAAACCTCTGAATACAGGTCTTATTTCCATTTTAGATGGATCTCTAATGAGACAGACATTGCTGCTGAGTGCCAATCACACGGTGCATTTAGTGGCGGATTGGAAACTTAATTTGGCCCTGGAAAAAAATTCTTGAAGTGGCCACATGTGGGTGGGACCAAATCAGTTGTTGGTGGACGCCAATACAAAAGTAGATGGGATTTAAAACTAATGGAATTTGGTTGTAGTAACATTTAGTAAACTCTAGATGTGATGAATACACAGTGGGTCATTTCTAAGGCAATGCAGGGAAAAGGCTGCCAGTCCTGTGTTATATATATTATATACATGAATCCTTTGCCATGCTCTGTGATTGGTTTATGCCTCTGTGCTCAAATTTGTTTTGTTGTCTACCAACACATCCTTCAATATTCCCTTCATATAAACATATCTGACTTTGTTTAATAAGTTTAACTATTACGAAACATGTTGGCACAATCGTATCTGATCAGTCTGCCAGAGCAGCATATGAGCAACTCACTGCACTGTTACATCTTTCCCTGACGTCATATAAATATGTGTACTGTGTGTTTCAAAAAATGCATTAAAGATATTCCTTATTATAAATGGCTACTCAGTGCGATCACCACAAAGGTGAAATGCTTCAAGCATCTGCAAGAAAACACTTCCTTTTGTAACAATTGTGTATGAGCTCTAAATGTGCCCAGTGATTGGTAGTAGTTTGAATTAATAACAGTGCAGGGAGGATTGGCAGACAATGGTATAAGTGAAGGGGAGAGCAATTCCAAGGGTTTGCTGGTGATCTAGTAAGAGCAAAGGAGGCAGGGTTAATGATATTGTCAGTGCAATGGGGACTGGTCATATGCGCAACAAAATTATCTGAGAATGAGACCAGTGCAAGGTAGAAGGCAGGCAATGAAATCAATGCAAGAACCACTAAAGTATCACCAGAGCTGGAATAAGGCTCTGGGGGGCCCGGGGCACTTATGACAGGTGGGGTTATCATTTTAGATACATTTTAGACAAATACACAGGCGCAATACTGTGTGCACTACTGTTAGTTGCGAGCAGCTCTGCCTTCACAAGCAGTACAGTGTGAAGCAGGTCATACCTCCCAACTGTCCTTGTAGTCAGACCAAATCCCGACTAAGCGAGGCAGACTACCTGTTCTTGTCACTTTCACCACCTGTGGCTGCTGTTGTCTTTAGATTAGTTGCTGCTTGTCTGGATCCTGATAGTTGGAGGCCCTGTTTGGTAAAAAAAATGGGTACATGAAATTTTGAAATCTCCAAACATCGCCGACATTAAATCAATAGCACCCACATTTAATAATTAGGCCTCCCTCCAGTCCCAGCATTAAAATAATAGTACTCACATTTGATAATAGACCTATTTCCCTCCAACCAATACCAACATTAAATTAATAGTATTCCAATTTAATAAATAAACCTATTACCCGCCCCCTAAACAGCTTTAGCATTAAATTAATTGCATTTACATTTAATAAATATAACCATTTCCCATAACCGCCCTGGCGTTAATTGATATTCACATTTAATAAATAGCCCCCGTCCCCAAACTCAGCCCCATATTCAATTGATAGTCCCAAACCACCCCAGCATTAAATTAAAGGTCCCGTTACCCCCATCTTAATTTAATAGGCCCCACAAATAAATGAAATTGCCCCACCATCAAACCACAAATAAAATAGAACCCAATAAATAATTAGCCCCCACCTAAACTCCACCATTAAATTAATAGCCTATCTCTCACCCATTAGGAGAGTCCCCCCATTGCCTCACACATTATAGCAGCCCCCCTCCTTTCCTTCACTCATTATAGCAGCCCCCCTACCTATAGTTTTCTATATGCAACCTTCCCCTTCCTATAGTTTTCTATATGCAACCTCCCCCTTCCTATAGTTTTCTATATGCAACCTCCCCCTTCCTATAGTTTTCTATATGCAAACTCCCCCTTCATATAGTTTTGAATGTGCAGCCTCCCTCTCCCTATACTTTTCTATATGCAGCCCCCACTCCCTATAGTTTCCTATGTGCAGCCCCCACTCCCTATAGTTTTCTATGTGCAGCCCCACTCCCTATGGTTTTCTATATGCAGCCTTCCCTATTCTACAGTTTCCTATATGTAGCCTCCCCCTCCCTATAGTTTCCTATATGTAGCCTCCCCCTCCCTATAGTTTTCTATATGCAGCCACCCCCCTCCCTATAGTTTCCTATATGTAGCCTTCCCCTCCCTATAGTTTCCTATATGCAGCCTCCCACTCCCTATAGTTTCCTATATGCAGCCTCCCACTCCCTATAGTTTCCTATATGTAGCCTTCCACTCCCTATAGTTTCCTATATGCAGCCTCCCACTCCCTATAGTTTCCTATATGCAGCCTCCCCCTCCCTATAGTTTCCTATATGCAGCCTCCCCCTCCCTATAGTTTCCTAAATGCAGCCTCCCCCTCCCTATAGTTTCCTAAATGCAGCCTCCCCCTTCCTATAGTTTCCTATATGCAACATCCCACTCCCTATAGTTTCCTATATGTAGCCTCCCACTCCCTATAGTTTCCTATATGCAGCCTTCCACTCCCTAGAGTTTCCTATATGTAGCCTCCCACTCCCTAGAGTTTCCTATATGCAGCCTCCCACTCCCTATAGTTTTCTATATGCAGCCTCCCCCTCCCTATAGTTTTCTATGTGCAGCCCCACTCCCTATGGTTTTCTATATGCAGCCTTCCCTATTCTACAGTTTCCTATATGTAGCCTCCCCCTCCCTATAGTTTCCTATATGTAGCCTCCCACTCCCTATAGTTTCCTATATGCAGCCTCCCACTCCCTATAGTTTCCTATATGTAGCCTTCCACTCCCTATAGTTTCCTATATGTAGCCTTCCCTGCCTATAGTTTCCTATATACAGCTCCTTCACTTACCGTGATTTGCAGTGGCCATTCTGCTTCATCACTCCTCAGACAGACAGGAAGTTAAGTGAACACTTCCTTTCTGAGGCCAATCAGCAACATGCAACCTCACGATTGGCTGCCTGATGCTTTCCATTGATCACCCATCCCTTTGATCATCGCAGCGGGAGAAAAAAAGTGATACACGAGGTGGCCTCGTTAGGCCTCCAGCCATCTGCCCCTGGGTGCATTTATAGCGTTGCTTGCATATAATCCTGTCCTGTGTGCCCAGTGAAATTTGGGGGATGTTGGATCACAATTTTTTTCCCACTTAAATGTGCTCAAACCCTGTATATACAGGGCTCAGTGTGAGCTGCCACGTTGCCATATAGTCATTGACGTGTTCAATATACAGTAAAACAGTGACTTCCACAGGTATAAAAATATACATACTAGCATCCAAATGACCCTTTTTCAGATCCATAAATTGGTGTTGACTTTGCTGTACCTCATCTGTGTTACTTGTCTCTGTTATGTAATACACATATTTCCAATAAATTAAATAGTGATATCAGCTCAATTACCTATTTACTTCTAAATATATCTTATGTCTTATGAGTTACTGTATTTTAGTCACCAAAGCTCCTGCAAAGTGCACAATAACAATTTCACATTTGCACATTTTCTGTTGTGGTCATTTTGGGCTCAAACACTCAGTATTGTTTTTACTGAATTTGGTCTGAAATAGACCAATTTGCTGATAAAGGCAGTGTCCCATATTGTAGTTCATTGCCCTGTTGTAGTGGAACAGTGTTTACATTTCTGGTTATATGATGATTGCATGATCTGCATTAACTATATGTATCTGCAACCACAGGTGAGAACAAGCTCCTGAAACTGAACAGTAATATTATTAGTTTTAATGCTTATTATTTTTTTGCAGATACTTGTCTTGTTGGCAAAGCTGGGTACACACTAGAGAATTTTTCACCAACAATTTATGCAGATTGATTTTACATGCGATCGATGTTCCGATCGCTCGGTCCATGGACTGCATACACACTAGCCTTGTTTATGACGATAAAGGGAAGAGCGGACGTCCCGTTAACGACTTTTACAGCCATGTTGTTGTAAGCAATGACTGTAATTTCGTACTCACTGTTGTGGATCGGTCGGAAGTTTATACACACTACACAGCGGAAACGAGATTGGAATGGAAATATTTAACGGTACGACCAACCAAATGAGGCGACAATCGTCCATTTGGGCAGACTTTCGACCATCGTGTCACCACACACTAACCCGACTTTTGAACGAGAGGTCGAATGTCGGCTGGTTGAGCCGATTATTGGACAAAAACCTATAGTATGTACCCAGCTTTAGACCTCAACAGGGTATGCTAGGCCACAAACAATTATGAACATGATCCTAATGAAATGAACATAACCTATGTGAAACTTTGCTTATATCCTATTGTGCACATGGGAACTGACAATGTTGCCATTGTAATGGACATGTCTGAAAGCAGATGATACCCACATGTATATTAATTAAATTCCTAAAGGACAACATTTTTAAACTACAGCTTTTTTAGAATATACAGTGTAATGGGGTGTGTTCTGACTGCACCTGTCAATCACAAATGGCAAAAGACTGAAGCTACAGTTCTTAGACAGTGACTAACAAGGTTCCGAGCTTCATCATCATCATCATCATTTATTTACATAGCGCCACTAATTCCGCAGCGCTGTACAGAGAACTCACTCACATCAGTCCCTGCCCCATTGGAGCTTACAGTCTAAATTCCCTAACACACACACACTGACAGACAGAGAGAGACTAGGGTCAATTTGATAGCAGCCAATTAACCTACCAGTATGTTTTTGGAGTGTGGGAGGAAACCGGAGCACCCGGAGGAAACCCACGCAAACACAGGGAGAACATACAAACTCCACACAGATAAGGCCATGGTTGGGAATCGAACACATGACCCCAGTGCTGTGAGGCAGAAGTGCTAACCACTAGGCCACTGTGCTGCTTAAACAGCAACCTACAGCATGTCTGTCATATACATTCAAACTTAATGTGACATTACCAGGCTTCCCTTGGTTTTAAACTAGATGGTTCCCCCAGCACACATTAAGGTGCAAGTCTAGTCTCCTCCTCTTGGGAGACCTTTCTAACCTACCTACATGTCAGCCTGATATTTCAGCTAATATGTACTCAATTGGCCTGATTCATTAAGGAAAGTAAGGCAAAAAATGAGTACGTTTTCTCAGGGGTGAAAATTAGTTTATCATTTTGCATATAAGTTAAATACTGTCTGTTTTTTCATGCAGCACACAAACACTTGATAGCTTTATTTTTACACTGACATTTTAAAAATTAATTCAGGACATGCCCTATCCCAACTATAAATCTGTCCCACATTTTAAATGTACCTCCCCCTCCAATGCAACATGATTTTGCCCAGGTGCAAAGTTACTCCTTTTTTTTTGCTTTCCTTTCCTTAATGAATGAGGCCCAATGAGTCCAGATTCCCACAACCTCCTCCATTTCCTCTTGAGTAGAATGGCATTTGACAGCCACAATTGCTGTGTTTGTTTTCTTGCAACAATGTTCCAGCTCTGTGCATTACAGATACAGCAGCAGGGAGGCCGATGAGATTGACATTTGCTTGTCAACCATAATACAGCCAAAAATAATGAATCATAATGTGTACAAATCATATTATTATTATTATTATTATTATTATTATTATTATTATTATGTATGAAACATATATATTAAAACATAATCTGAAGTTCCACTGTGAATAAGTTATTTAAAAATAGTCTTTTGTATACAAGAGACAGGAAATGGGCTGCTCTGAACATCCAATAATGATGTATCAATTATAATAGTCTATTCTTCTTTATAATTGTGATTCTTTGCCGATTAGACCTATTGGATAATATAGTCCATTAGCAATGTGTTGGTATTCTAGAGTCAAATGAGCAAATTTAATCTCTTGGCAGTATTTGAATATAATCATTGATGACATGCACATCTCTATTCTATATGTATGTTTGGTGTAAGATATGTTATTACAATGACAAACAGAAGCCTCAATACTAACCGTATTACAAGATAAACAGGTAATATATACATTATGTGATTCTCCTTGTATATAGTGTGTTTTACATGTCATTCCAGTGAAAATGTGAAATATTTAAAATGATATGATGTCATGCTGCGCGTAGGAGAAGCGTATGTATATGTACACATAGATAAATGAATCGGGTATGTTATATGTATATGTACACATAGATAAATGAATCGGGTATGTTATATGTATATGTACACATAGATAAATGAATCGGGTATGTTATATGTATATGTACACATAGATAAATGAATCGGGTATGTTATATGTATATGTACACATAGATAAATGAATCGGATATGTTATATGTATACATACACATAGATAAATGAATCGGGTATGTTATATGTATATGTACACATAGATAAATGAATCGGATATGTTATATGTATACATACACATAGATAAATGAATCGGGTATGTTATATGTACATGTACACATAGATAAATGAATCAGGTATGTTATATGTACATGTACACATAGATAAATGAATCGGGTATGTTATATGTATATGTACACATAGATAAATAAATCGCGTATGTTTGTTTAAAAAGATCGTCTGTAACTGGCATAAGCCCAGGTTGAGGTTGGTAGAATTTCTGGGGCACCGGCTAAACTTTATATCATCATCATCATCATACAACTAACTTTAGTGATTTAATATAAATTTCTGCAAATCTACCAACATAAAAATAACGACCATTTGAATTACTGCTGGAATAAATTTCTTTTCCTATGCATAGATGACATGGTGTGATGGAGTGTGTGTGTGGGGGGAGAGAAGTCAGTGCGGGATACAGACATCAAAAGTAGTTAAATCCTGACCTGACTGCATCTGTACAAAATCCCTAATAATGGATTATGGTTTTATTATATATATATATATATATATATATATATATATATATATATATATATATATATATATATATATATATATATATATATATATATATATATATAAATATAATAAATTCGTAAATCAGTTCTTGATATTTTTCAGCAAGGCCCCAATCAGGACTGTGAAACAGGACTGTAACTCATCGTTCTGTTTTCAGTAATAATGTGTTCCCCATAACTTAGGAAACACGGTGACTTAGTGGTTAGCACTTCTGCCTCACATTACTGGGGTCATGAGTTCAATTCCTGACCATGGCCTTATCTGTGTGGAGTTTGTATGTCCTCCCCATGTTTGCGTGGGTTTCCTCCGGGTGCTCCGGTTTCCTCCCACACTCCAAAAGCAAACTAGTAGGTTAATTGGCTGCTATCAAAATTGACCCTAGTTTCTCTCTCTCTCTCTCTGTGTGTGTATGTATGTATGTGTGTGTGTGTGTGTGTGTGTTAGGGAATTTAGACTGTAAGCTCCAATGGGGCAGGGACTGATGTGAATGAGTTCTCTGTACAGCACTGCAGAATCAATGTTATCATCACCATTTATTTATATAGCACCACTAAGTATGTAAATTATTTGAAAGGTACAAAATAATAAAGATGCTTGGTGATTAGTATATTATTTGGTAGTACACAACAGGATCATGGGATCTCTGAATACATTTAATGTGCATACTGTATTTTAGGTCCTGAAACCATAGAAGAGGGACCCCTGCCTTAAACCAATAGTGTGGGAATCTCTGTCCATAATTGTTCAAACATAAAACCTGAACATCCAGGAGACTTCCGAATTTTGGGGAGTTTTGTTGGACTCGTGTAAGACTAATCCACCCTCCTGGATCCTGTCTCTCTTTCTTGTAAAGAAGACAGTTTGCGTCATTGGGCCTAGCATGACAGGTCCTGATGGTGTAATTTCAATAATGATGACTCCGCCCCCCACTGATGATGTCATTGCGCAGCAGGAGTAGCCAATTACAATTAATACCTTTTGACCTGGTTTCTCATATTCTTTCATAAAATCACTACTATGTATTTAGGGATGAGCCAAGCACAATCCAATGTTGTGGCAGAAAACGCCATTTAACCAAGGTGCCAAATTCCATCCCCCAATATATCTTCATATTTTACGGAATTTATAGTCTATGAATAGAGCTGGGACAGTAATTATCAATTAATCTTGCTGTGTGGGGAAACGTTGCTCATTGCTATATGCATCCCAATATTTTAGCACAGGTATGTCACAGAAATAATTTTGTGGCAGGTGCTTCAGCAGAGGTGTCACAACACAATGAAAGATTAGAAGCACTGACATAAGGAAATGTCACCAGCTGATATTTGCATCACAGAGTCATTCATACAGGAAAGACAACTATTAAGTCACATGGATTTCTGTCATGTTAAAATGCTTTGCTTTGCGCAGATGATTTGTTTCCATTCTCCCAGTGACAGTTTCAGCCATAGCCTAGATCCACAGTTCAGTTTGGGGACTTCATGCTGTGACAGGCTCAGTGCACATTGTAGCCTTAAACTCTGTTCTATGTCCCTATTTTAGAGCATCCAATCGGCTTCTGTCTTACATCTGGATCTCTCTCTGACAGGGAGACAGTCCTATACAAGGGGAAGGCTGTGCTACCTTTTCTGCTGGCAGGGCTGCGGGCTGGTGCATGCTCTGTGAGTCTGACTAGAGAAAGAGGAGGGGGGTGGAGTAGAGAAAGAGAAGCAGAAGGGGGGCTACATCGCTAGGTTGTCTCCAAGCTATGCTGCTGCCAGTAGCAGGTTGCCAAGCAGTTATCATTGCTTGTGTGATGCAGAGGCTGTTGCTAATTGTAAAGATCCTTGCATCTTTTCATCTCCCTTGACTTTATTTGTATTTTTATTGTATTCCTGTTTCCTTGCATGGGTTAATGTGCATTTAAATCGATAGTTGATTGCTGTGATGGAATAGTAACTGGTACCATTTGGCTTTGGGGCATTTAACCAGACGGTAACATCACACAGACTACTGCGGTGGGTACAAGTGGGGTGATCATGACCACAGCTAAGGAACAGAATGCTTCAGGGAAATCACAACAGCAGCAAGAGCAGGTAATACCTTTCTGATCTTTCTTTTATTAGGTGGGAATTGTTTGGGAATGACATGCACATGCACTGGATAATGCTAATGTGCCACCTGAGTTACTGTGTGCCAGGACGGCTGCCCTAAGCAGCACTGTGTAGCCTGCAGTTTAGAGTTTGCTATTTTTAACAGATTGCATTTTTTCCCCCCATTAATTATGTATTGCTACAGAATACCAGCCACGATAATTAAGCTGTCTTGTATTTTCTTTATATACATTGTGCAAAGGGCTCCACGGGAGTCACAGATGGTCTTTTGGAAGTTGCTGAATGGTTGTCATAACTAGTTTCCACCGGAGAACATAAATTTAAAGCTGAGAATAAACAGTGACTGAGGAGGGACCACAGCGCTGCCTACCATGCAAAACATGCAGATAGGGAGATGGGAGAGCTGGGTCCTGCTACATGTGTTAGTTTCTCAACAGCACCTGGTGCCCTCCATTAACTGGAGATGCTCCTCTGTAAACTTTTGCAGCTGGAAACGTGATTTCAGATGTACACAGATAGTCTCTGTCGTATTCTAAATGCACCCAAGCTGCAAAGATTTAAGGCAACCAACAAACACTTCGGGACGATCAGCAGTTTCTTTATCCACCATCTAGAGAGGGAAATAAATATTTCCCTAAAGGACACTGTGATTCTCTTATTTCATTATAGTAAATAATTGGCTGTTTTAATCAATAATTAAAGGAACCTAAGAAGACAGTCACAGAATATACCTTAGGTCATGGATTTATTCTCAGTCTAGTTTCTTTATACTTGATACCGTGTATTGATTAACAGCAAAATGATGTTTGCATTGAAAAGCTTATTTGATAACATAGACAATGTAATATACATACACTTTTTAACTTCTGCCCGCACATGCGTTGCTTATTATATGCCTAGAAGAGGTTGCCTTTGATACTGAACTGTTATAGTGCCATAAAAATGAATTTGTTCATCTACAAAAAAAAACATTTATTTATTGATTTTTAAATATACATTATTCTTGTGGTTTATTACAATAAAGGTTAAGGATGTGATTATTGACATGCTGAGATTGAAACAAAGGATTATATAATTGTTCTGAAAGTGTACCGGTTAGCACTTTTTATCCATGCCAAGTTACACTTGCACTACAATTTTGTGAATATATAAAATTTGCATTACAATATGAATTAGTAAATTGTATGTGCTGTTCTGCAAAGGGTACAAAGCTGAGCTACATCAAAAGGCTTTTCTCTTGCAACACTTGGGAGTCTGACTTAATGAATGTTACAGTACCACAGTGGGTTTTTTTTTTCTCTTAAACACAATTTAAACATCCCTATTCATTCTATTTTAGGAAAGCATTCATTGTGCCTAATCCAAGGGATTATGCCAGAAAAATGTAGTGACTCAAAGTACCTGAGAACATTTACTTGTCATATGGAATTGTTTCTCTTAAAGGCAAAATGTGTATGGAAATAAGGTTCACTCGTGTTCCAACGAAAATTGCAATAATATGGTAGGAATCCAAGTCTGTTTTAGAAGCAGCTGCTATGATCGCATATTGTAAATATAATTTTCAGTGCCTCCTACTAGGATATTCTAGAGCATGATTCTGTAGCTCAGACCTTCTAAGTTTTACTGCTGTTACACATGTCCAGCTAAGTTATCCGTGAGACTACAGACTATATGGAAATGTCAGAAATGTATATATAACAGGACACAAGAATAAACTAGAGCAGTCTTGGATGAAGGCTGTAGTAAATAGTATTATGATTTGTACTACTTAACGGGATACAAATGCTGCTCTATTCTTTTGTAGTATGTCGAGTGCTTGCTTTAGTTTTTGGGCTTGTGTGGATTTAAAATTCCATTTAATCGCAGTTTTTTTTAATATTGTTTTCAACATGAATCATCTTTAGAGTAATGCATATTTTCATTGTTGCTAATATCATTTGAGTACCAATATATGTCAGCTGCCACACACACACACAGTGCTGCCTGATCACTTAGTTATGCCAGTGTCATATCGCTCAGTTCCGCAGCATCCATCATATTTTGATACTAAAGTTAATGATAATGTTTTTAGATTCTTGTACAAGTATGTATTGCTTTTGTAATGGTGATGCCAGCACAGGAGATATATTTATATATGGTGTGCCATAATGGGTTGCAATTCTTGTATCAGTTACACACAGTTTTACTTTTAGGAAAGAGTTTGTATATTAGAAAAGTGTTTGTTATACAGCATTCTGTATTGTGCTGTATAACAAAGACTGTGTAACAGGGACAGTTTGTCCTTAATGACAGCAATGTTGATGAGTAGTTAGAAGGAAACACATATAGTATTATAAAAGATACCACTGTGTAGATACATAGCTATGATAGGGATGTGTTCGGAGGGGGTGATCTAAAACTTTTTATGATGTCCATTCTGAGACGTTAACAATATTCAGGGATTCTTACTTGGTTTACAATGGGATGGATATCATTCTTACAGGTTTTAATTCACAAATGTCATTATAGGGGTTATTGTTCAGGAACTGCCATTAAGGGATTCAGGAGAAAACAATTTCCTCCAGGTTTAATTGTCAGCTGCCACATTGATATTTGTCTTGCCTTCTCCTGGATATACACAGATAGAATTTATAAATGGTAAACTTAATGGGCTTGTGTCTTGGTTCATCTTCAGTAGCGTTGCCCTATACATCAAGGGGTAGTGGGGCTATCACTGGTGGTGACCACTTTATGTATGGAAACACCCATTAAGATTTGCCAGGTCTTGCAGAGAAAAGTATGGGGAAGCATATTAAACAACAAGGATCCTTCTTCTCCTATCACCATCTCAGGATGACGATAGCAGAAGAAAATTAATTAAAAAAATAATTTAAATAAAACATTTTTTCAGTTTTGCATTATGTTTAAAAATATATATTTTTACAAATATTTGTATCTATTTTTCAATTTTTGTTTTGTTTTTTGGGAGAAGTGAAAGTCCAGTTCTACTGAACATGCTGGAACCAGCTAGCTGGGTTTAGAAGGAAACACATATAGTATTAGAAAAGACCACTGTATATGTATATAGTATAAACTGAAATTTATTTTAAAATATGAGATATTAGTTGTTCTCCAAAGTAAAAAATTAAAAAAAGAAAGAAAAAGAAAGTAAGCTAATATTGACATATTCCTTTGGTAAAGAAGACAATGAGCCATCCTTGGGCGATGTTTGAGAATAAGCGAGCAGGAGAGACAAGGATGGCAACAAGTGCGCTACATCTTCACGCTCCACATTTTCACCCTCCGTAGCGCTCATTCCTGCCTCCATTCTGCTCTACAGTTCTCATTATAATGAATAGAAAATGAGTGACAAAGATTACCGTGACCCTTTAAAAAAAGTAAGTAGAGCTGAATTTCAAAAACACTGGAACATAAACATTGGGGAGAAGTGAAGAAAGTCGGATTTTAAATTAAGAGCAAGTTTGTTTTTTACCAGCGTGTTAGCCTGGTGAGGAAGGCGTGGGGGGTGCTACGAGCGTTTTAGCCTAGTACGGCCTAGACCCTCAATCAGGCCCTGCAGGTGCCTGATTGAGCACCTGCAGGCCATACTAGGAATGCACTAGTAATGTAATAGTACTGGAATGCACTAGGCTCACTTTCACTATTGTAATTAAAACATTCAAATGTGCAATGACACATATGATAAAGGCAGTTCCAATGTCGGGTCATTGTCATGATTAATTTAAAACATAAAGAAGGCAAACTCATACTTGTTGCC
The DNA here is from genome assembly GCF_038048845.1 of Mixophyes fleayi. NCBI lineage: Eukaryota > Metazoa > Chordata > Amphibia > Anura > Limnodynastidae > Mixophyes > Mixophyes fleayi. Next base: position 46,943,602 of record NC_134406.1, on the reverse strand, counting down.
ACCTTTTATATCTCCGGTGGGAATTTCAGGCGGAAAGTGCATCACTTTAGTCCTGATTCCTGCTATGTAATGCCAAGGTTCACGGCATCCCAGTGCGGGGGTGGGGCCTGCTGCTGTCATTAAGCCCCGCCTCTGTTATAATCAGGCAGGGAGAGGGCCTACTCTTAATTCAGGAGCCCCCTGGAAATGTTGAAAAAGTAGGCAAGTATGGACTAAACTGAGCAGTATTTTAGTAGACAAACTGAGTAAGGACGATGTAGTCCTGTCGTGGTAGTACTGGACTTTGAAGTGATATTTCCATGGTGTTTTGCTATCCCACAAAAATGGCACAGAATTTACGGGGGGCAGTTCCAGGATTTGGAGAGTACACCTGTGATTTTACTAGTTGGAGAATTAGGTGCACTTGTGTAAATATGTACATTGCGCCCAAAATTATACATCCTACATTGGGACAGGTTAAGTCCTGTCCCCGATCCGCACAAACCATGCCCCAATCACCCCCAAACACCCACTTCTTGTGAAACTCCACTAACTTCCATTTAAGCTCCACCCAATTTGAAGTCCACTATTTGGGACTGTCCCGCCGAAATTGGAGCACCTGGGTGGTATATAAGATATGCTCTGCACTTTTGTATTAATAACATTTTTGACAGAACCTCATTTGAAGTAGAATGTAAACTGGTGTGTTCAGTGCAACTTATTTGAGAATTGCTGACATGTAACATGACACTCTCCAAATCTATTCTTTGGCCCCCTCTCTTCTATTATTCCCCATCCCTTGACAATTCCCTTTCACCTGAGCGTTCCTGTGCTCTCTAACCTGTGGAAAATTATATTATTTCACAGTAAATAGAAGTAGAGAGAGAATCAATTGTAAACATCCCAAATTATATCTGAAACATGTTCACGTACACTCTCTTCCTGAGCTTGGTGCTCATCTTCTTGCTATTTACAGTGTAAATAGATTTGCTTTTTGGTTTTTTTTGCTATTATCAATCTAACCTTCCTATAGTAACTTCCATGCAGTCATACATGCATATATATATATATATATATATATATATATATATATATATATATATATATATATATATATATATTTTACTTTTATGTGATTATTTATCTTCAGCATCAATGTTGGTAATTCAAACGTGTAACAAATTATTAATCACAAAGATTAGCATGTAATATAACTGCTAGAAGGAAATGATAAAAATGAGCCATTAGCTAAAGTTATAGTTCTATAAGTTCTATAGTATCTATAAGTCCATGATTTTGCCTTTATTAATGTACAGAGAAAACAATTTAGGAACAAGACTTGTTGGCAAGGTATCATTAGAGTATATTTATTGTATATTTACATTTTAAACAGGGGCACTTTTATAACTTCCCGGGCTGTATAAAGATTCTTTATAAACTTAGGTGACTTATTGTATACAGCAAAGGAATGTTGTTTTAGTTAACGCTCAAAGTACAAGACATAATAGGAGGAAAGAGTTGTCTTACACCTCTCCCTTAAAGATCAGTCTGCTGCTCATTTAATAATCACAATTATACTCATATATATAGGGCACTGAATTAGACAACATGTTAGAAAACCATTCTCTCTTTTATACATTTGAAGGAGACTCCATGATTACATCTCTAGGAGGAGGGAGGAATGCATTGTGGTGAGAATGTGTGACTGCTTGACATGCATTAATAATTCACTTCTATTGCTTTTGTGTTGTGTTTCTAGCGATTTTTTTTAACATACGCTAATGGTTTCTCAAAACAGAAAGTGACCTATTCCTCCTCTTCTTGTAATGCCTTGTAACACATATCTATGCTTATTACAGGTATATTTAATACAGGGCCCATTCACTTCCAGGCCAATACTGAATGCATAGTACAATTCTGTCTGAACAAGCCCCATTGGCATGAATGGATTATTATGCTACCTTTATGTCAGGTTATGCTATTTAGAGCATTAGAAAACTCATTTATGTCACGATGGTGTGAAGTAATATAGTGGAATTGATAATGATGAACAAAACATAAAAACGAAAACTCATTTATACCTTAATTGTGAAATAATTAACTATTTATTAATGAATAAGTGTGTTTTGCGTTTTAAAAATGCACAGTATTTGAGTTGAATGGGAGCAGACCTTTGTGACGAGACAATAGTCTGAATAAGCCTTTAAACAGGTTTTACAAAACCCTGCTTTCCATTTTAAATTTACTTTGCAAATAGTATGATCTCTCAGCTCATTATCTTCTTGGACAACAGTATTTTGCTTGGGGCAGATAAGTGGAAAATATTGACAATTCCTAATGGCTGAGTGTGCTGTTATTTCAATGCAGAAAAACATATTGCATTGCAGATCAATATTATTCAGTCCTCATACATATATATATATATATATATATATATATATATATATATATATATATATATATATATATATATATATATATATATATATATAGTGTATATACTGTCTATGGGTATATATAGGTATGGGTTTGTTTTTCATCTAACATTTCATGATTCTGATTGGATTATGATAGAATGCGATGGAATGACCATTTTAGTTAAGTATTGATCATGGAGGGAACTTTTTTATAGGGGCAATACATTTTTTAAGGAAAGCACAACTATTAGTGAATAATAAAACAATGGGCATAACTGTTAGCTAATAAAACTGGGGACACAAATATAAGATTAACTGTCAAACACAAGTCCATTAGTCTGCTGCACTGTCTGCAGGCTGTACATCAAAACTGTAAATTCTTGTTTTTATAACTTTTGGTCTGTTATCCTATTGGCAACTGCTGTAGAGAGCGGTGGTTAGCGGTCATACCTCCCAACATTCCAACAGTAACGACAATAGTCCTGACTGTCAGGACGAGGGCAATCCCCTAGTATCAAGACTGCCCTGCCTAAATCAGGACAGTTGTAAGTAGGGATTATCATAATGTATTATTTATATAGCGCCACTAATTCCACAGCGCTGTACAGAGAACTCACTCACATCAGTCCCTGCCCCAATAGAGCTTACAGTCTAAATTCCCTAACATACACACAGACAGACACACAGACTAGGGTCAATTTGTTAGCAGCCAATTAATCTACTAGTATGTTTTTGGAGTGTGGGAGGAAACCGGAGCACCCGGAGGAAACCCACGCAAACACGGGGAGAACATACAAACTCCACACAAATAAGGTCATGAATAGAACTCATGATCCAAGTGCTGTGAGGCAGAAGAACTAATCACTAAGCCACCGTGCTTAGTGGTTAGCACTAAGTCATCCCATTCAATAGCTCAAACATAAAATACAGTTAACATACACTAAGCGCGCACCTTCTCACATACCCCAGGAGAAAGGGACTTCTGTATTCCCTTCACTGGATAGATGATCCTTATCTCTCTCCTCAAATGGAGTTCCTATAGTCTGAAAATCAGACTCGTGGGAATATAAAACAAATGGAAAAGTGATAGTGCAGATTGTCTACAATATAAATATATAAAAGTCCACAAAGTTCCCGGTCAGAAAGTGTATTCTTCAACCTCGTGATGAAAACGAAGGAATACCACCGCAATTCTTGTGACTTTTTACACCATCTCCCCCAAGGATATATGCTTACAAGATGTTAGCTTTAATAGGGCATCTCTAGTAATCCTTCCTGTATACCGCTTACAAGTTCCTCCGCAGAGTATGAACATGATATGTCAGAAAAGAAGAAATAAGAACCATCTGGTGCATTATCATAAAACACCATTTAATAAAAATGTATTATCTCCAAAAACACAGAGACCTATACATATAAACATGACATCAAGGTTATCCAAAAATGGTAATGTGTATACTCATACCAGATGAATTCAGGATATTCGCAAGAAAATTTCCTCCACGATGTCCGTTCACCAATGTAACGAAATCCCGCTTACACTTATCCTTCCAACGCGTTTCGACTCTAGGTCAGAGTCTTTTTTCAAGGTAATTGCCCTCACAGGTGTTCTTCCCGGGGTCTGCTGTACTTTTGCATAATGAATATCAGAATTGAGATGCCTTAATCGCTATGGAAGAACACCTGTGAGGGCAATTACCTTGAAAAAAGACTCTGACCTAGAGTCAAAACGCGTTGGAAGGATAAGTGTAAGCGGGATTTCGTTACATTGGTGAACTGACATCGTGGAGGAAATTTTCTTGCGAATATCCTGAATTCATCTGGTATGAGTATACACATTACCATTTTTGGATAACCTTGATGTCATGTTTATATGTATAGGTCTCTGTGTTTTTGGAGATAATACATTTTTATTAAATGGTGTTTTATGATAATGCACCAGATGGTTCTTATTTCTTCTTTTCTGACATATCATGTTTATACTCTGCGGAGGAACTTGTAAGCGATATACAGGAAGGATTATCAGAGATGCCCTATTAAAGCTAACATCTTGTAAGCATACATCTTTGGGGGAGATGGTGTAAAAAGTCACAAGAATTGCGGTGGTATTCCTTCGTTTTCATCACGAGGTTGAAGAATACACTTTCTGACCGGGAACTTTGTGGACTTTTATATACCTATATTTTAGACAATCTGCACTATTACTTCTCCATTTGTTTTATATTCCCACGAGTCTGATTTTCAGACTATAGGAACTCCATTTGAGGAGAGAGATAAGGGCATCTATCCAGTGAAGGGAATACAGAAGTCCCTTTCTCCTGGGGTATGTGAGAAGGTGCGCGCTTAGTGTATGTTAACTGTATTTTATGTTTGTGCTTAATCTGTGGAGAATAGTGGATACTCCTCTACATACATCAGGCTGCACACTGAGTGGAGCGCCACATCAGATCAATTACTTTCTAGTGTAATAAGGTTTATTGTCCATTCAATAGCTCAGTTCACAATATGATTTATGTAAATTCACCATGAACACTAAGTAACCTGGAAGCAGAAAATCTGCCACACATAGATATTCCAAAAGCAAATGTGAACAAGTCTTAAAATGTGACAAGCATTTGTGCATACTCACCCGAAGTTAATATTTTTTTCTTCAGTCAAGCAGGGAAGCCTTCCAAATCCCGCCCACTTTCCTAATGAAGTGGGTGGAGAGCTTCACCGCAAATAACGTTATTGTGGCTCCACCCCACTAAAACATATGAACCGCATCATAACTGCCCCACTCCGATGCACAATGATGCTGCTTACACCACTGCACAGTGGGCAGTGGGGCTGTTATGATGGAATTCACCCCGCAACCTGTCACCCAATAGAGGTAGTTTCCTGAGCTTACCCTACATGACACATCCATGGGCAAGTCCAATGACTTTGACAATGAGTTCCATCATACAAAGTATCTAATACCCAGAATTATGCTCAAATTCATTGTGTCTTTTACTTCAATAAAATGTGATTATTCCACTCTATGCAGTAGAGCCTGTGGATTATCTTTATTCTTCATCGTTTGGATGAGCTGGTGGATTACTAGTAACCAGATGGGGCTCCTGATAATTTTACTATTGTGCTAAATGCTTAATTAGATTTCTTTGCAGCTTCTGTTGTTGGGTCCATTATTCCACCAGCAATGCCTAGGATACTAAGATGTCCTATTTAAGTGATCCTGGTGTCCAGGGCACTGAGATATGTGTAACACATAAGGTATTGAACCTAAGACTTATTTTCAGAGGGGAATACAATGAACTCTGAGTTTGTTTTTTGGATCATCATAATGTAGTTTAGGTCTGTGCTGACTTCTTTTCAGATGGAAAGACATGCCTCTCCTTGAAATTATCTCTAATACGCTACTAAAAGTTTGAATGTACACTACATGTATAGAAATCAGCTAGGGAAGTGTTTCCATTACATGTTTTCTGCATTATTCCCAAAATAGAGCAGGTTCACAAGTTATACATATCAATCACCAGGCACGGTATGATGTGACAAGCCCTCCAATTCACACTTTCCCTGGTGTGCTATGTATAGAAATAATTTGTAAAACAATACAAGAAGCTGCGTTATTCTACAATGGGAGTAGGAGACCTCTAGATCTCTAGGAAGATAAGGTACAGGATTACTCCGTAAGCGGAGTAATGTGCCTGGTTCATGCCTGGGTAACTATAAGTGCTGTGTTACCAAGACACATTACTCCCAAAAATGTTCCTACATCAGGTAAAGGTAAAACAAATACTATTTATAAGCATTTAAAAAAAAATTAAAGGCCTTCATAGACAGCAATAGCACCAGCGCCTCCAGTAGACTAAAATGTGAATATGAAGTTGCTCTCACCATCAACATTGAAAAAAATCACACTCAAGCTCAGATAAAAGAAGAAAACAATTTACCTAATGTAAAAGATAAATCTTTGCTTTACTTTTGCTTTACTACGAACATTTAAACCTTGGGATAAATAACTTTTTCTCCTTCACATGATTTGACTATTACTTCTAATGCGCTAATCACGGTATTACATGTACCTCTAGTAGCATCAAGCAGGATAATAACGTGCTACAAAAACAATTAGACATAGCAGCAAACTGGGCTGCAACATGGCAGCTCTAATGTCATGGACACATGTAGGTTTATCCACCTAGGCTGTGATAACTACAGTATGATGTTTATAATAAATGGAATACAATTGGGGAAAACTGAGATGCAAAAGGAGGCGGTGGCTGTAAAGGTGAATAAAACCCTAAAACTCATAAAAAGGGAGATAAATGCATGAGATGCATAGATAGTATTACCATTGTGTAAGCCCCCTGTTTATGACCCATTTTAGAGAGGGGGTACGGTTCTGGGAACCACACTGTAAGAAGGACAGTTAGAGAGTGTTCAGGTGTGGCCAACCTCTTCAATAAGGGTTAAACTATAAAGAGAGAAAAACTCGTTTTCTTTTATCTGTAAAAGTAGATGTGTTAGAGGTAACCCATTTATGTTTTATAAATATATTCATGGTCAATACAGAGATTTTTTGAACAATTTTTTTGTACCAAACAATATACAGAGACGAGGGGTCATCAGTTTCAGTATAGGACGGGTCTCTCTCTGTAAAGCCGCATAATCAGTGGCGTTTTTTAAATACCTATTACATACATTTTTAACATTTGCAAAACGCAATCTAAACAGGTCTGACACTGGAAACTAGAACCGGGTCTGACACCCAATCGTTTCTAGAGCTATCCTGGCCCGTAGCGTCTGTACTGTGTTCTGTTGCGTTGCTTCCGATTTCCCTTTATTGCAAAAAATAGTATCTGGAGCTATAACATTGTGCGGTTGGTTAATTCAGGGAATTCATTTGATCGCCATTTTGGGATCAGGAAATGTATTTTTCCCTGTGAGATAAAATTGGGAACTGCTTTGCCTTCCTCTGGATTAATACAATTACAGTTTATAAAAGATCGAAAACCATGGACCTGTGTCTCTTTTCATCCTTATTATGCAACTATTATATCCAGGGGCGGAACAGCGCGTTACTGGGCACTTAAGAGAAATTTGGGTAGGAGCGCTGCACTCCCGTTCTTGCCTCATGGGCACCCCCTCTCCTCTCAATAGAGCAATTGTTACAACCCTGATTGTTCCATGTAGTATGTAGACTATAATATGGCAAAAAATCGGTAACAATGTCATAGACAAAGACATCATCATTGGGAGTTTCTTCTTCAGTCAATGTAAAGAGCACTGCTAACCAATTTAGTAGGGAGAGGATTACCAAGGACAGTGCAGACAGGCGCAATTTTTAGGTGATTTAGTATACTTTAGGCTTGGTCCAGATTATGCAATTTACCTGGAAAGACCCAGATATTCCCGGAATAATGATTGATATGCTTTGTGACTAAAATTGCTAAATTAATTCCAAAATCTAATTTCCCTGTTGAACATAAATAGATGAAAATAACAGTATTCCCCCCCCCCCCCCCCAAAATGAATAACCAGGTTCCTCTGTTATAATGTGTGCCAACCCCAGCACGGTCAGCACTGGGCTGTATTCTCTATGAGAGTTACCCCCCCCAATGAATATTACTGGAGCTCTTTCTCACCTCCATATGGCAATGGGGGTCAGGGTAACAAGATAATTAGAAGAAATGCATTACTACAAGGTAACAGCTAACCCTGGCAGAAATTATCTTATTGGGTATGTTGGCACTTGCAGAACTACTAGGCACCAGCATAGCCATGGCTGCCAGAGCATGTTGGTGCTTGCAGAAGTCCATCCAAAATTCAAAAGTCTCATCCCTATTGGAACAAAGAAAATAGTGATTGTCCAATGGAATCTGGACTGTTGAGTATACATTAGTATGTATACCACCCAGCTGTCCCAACTTATACTGGATAATACCGATTCTAGGGGACTGTCAAACAGTTCAGACAGTCGGGAGATTTGGTGCACATGGCAATGCCGGAGTGCATTTAGGGGAGGGTTTTTGAACCGTAGAACTTCAGAGCCCTTGGCGGATGTGGCATGCTCTAACATGACAGCCTCACCTCCATCGCGTCGTGACATTTCCCCTTTTCAGAAGTCTTCATGCTCCTTGTCCCCAATTCCCAAACTTATAAAGTTGAGACGTATGGTCACATAGCTAGTTAATATAAATTAATCTAATTTGTGCTGGTAGGCAACATTTTAAGTACATAGGTGTGCTAATTATCAGTGGGTTTCTAGGGTTTTGGGTACAATTGTTTATCTTGTTCTGGATTGTGTTTTTATTGATTTGCAAACAGGACTTAATAGAAATGATTTTGGAGCATTCAGCATATTACAGAAGTGTAGAAAGCTCAATAATGATTACAATATCTGCTATAATACTTAAGACTGCAATTTCAGTGAGGTTTTATTGCCTTGTAAGAAGTGCTTGTAAACATGTAAGACCACCTCTCCCCCTATTTCACTCACTATCAATGCTGTGTAATTCACTGTTCCAGTGGAGAGGAAAATATAGAAAGAACATACTGTTACACCAATGTAGTAAAATCCCTCATTTCCATTGTTTCAAAAGAATAATAAAAATAGATGTAAAATGTTGGAAATTATAAAACGAGATAAAAGTTATCAGAAGGAATTTTTCAGATGGTCAACGTCTTTTACTGCGTTAAACAGTTTCTTCCACCATATGAAATATCTACACATGGTGCACTCTCCAAGAAAATCCACATCTCAGTAAAATGAATTATAAAGTGAGGAAAAATAAAATCTAATTTAAACTAAACTGAGCAAATACATCTGAGCCTTTATATCGTATGTACATTGCTTAGTTTTCCATCATTAATTCATTAAGTCATGAACTTCAGGAAAAGGGCACTGTAAAATCAGTGAAAAGGGTCTACTTGAAATGCTTTAGTGAATGCTAAAGGGTAATGTCCGGGAAAGTATAAAACCAAGGGATGGAAAATGGGGCTTTGACTGTACACTGAACATAAATGTGCATATTTCCACTAACAGACAAAGCAACATCTTAATTACTAATGGTGTATACCCATTAAATGCTAAAACATGCTCACATTTGAAAAATAAAAAGTTGGGAGTGCTTCCAACTTCTAGGGGTAAATTTATCAAGCTGCAGGTTTGAAAAAGTGAAGATGTTGCCTGAAGCAACCAATCAGATTCTAGCTGTCACCTTGTAGAATGTACTTAATAAATGATAACTAGAATCTTTTTCAAACCCGCAGCTTGATACAATTACCCCCTAGAGTAACAAAGGGACCCTACACATCAAGTTACCACAGAGAAAAATGTAACTTTCTGTAGCCATGCTTGCTAAAATTAGATGCATTAAACAATGCACTTTTAGAAAGGAATTCACTGATATAACACAGGTTCCCCTAGTGATTTGTCATGGAGATTTAAATTACATCAGGCATTTGATTAACTAATCGTCAATAGCATTTCTTTCCTAGAATTGTTTCTTGTTCCAAATGTAAGGTTTTCCTTCCAACTATATTTATAATAGTCATTATTCAGGACCTGAGGTGCCTAAATGCCACCAGGGCTTACCCTCAGAGTCCCTAGGATGCGGTCTGGCGAAGGAGACTGATAGAATGATAGAAACCAGTAGAGGCTCAGGTAAAACACAGATTAAGACTGTTGTCTCATGCAGCAGTTTAGATGCCGGCAAAATGAAACATGCCTTTGCTGCCATTGACTAAATGTATGGTGTCTCTCCTGCTTGCACATCCACCAACCAATCAGTATAATCAACATTTATAGCACCTGACTTAGAGTTTGACGCATTTGTGCCCTGAAAATGTATAGAAATTCTGTTACATAAATTGCGGTCGACCGTGTGTACTTTCAGTCTCACGTATTTCAAGCTATGTCCAACTGAAAACACAGCAATATTTCTGAGCCAGGTGTCCATCAGGTGTACACATGCGTATACTTACACCAAAGGATTGTGCAGAGATGTAGCTTGACAGTACAAATTATAAATGAGAAGGTTACATTACCATATTATTACACAGTATAATGTAATAAAGTGTCACGTACACAGGAGAGAATAGTAACGTGACAGTTTTAGTATTAAATGCGAAAGACGCATGTTCCATGTAAAATGTGATGATACAAACTCCCCACATCCATCGTTTATAAAGCCGATAGGAATCTTCTGTCCTGCAGTAGTTCAAAGGAAAATAACATATAAAAAATGTGAACAGAAAGCCACAACATGACAAAGTATACCTGTGACGTTAATGAATGAAGTACTGTCAGATAAAGTGTGCAAACAGCCAATCAGAAGCAGCTAGAAAGCACTGCTGGTGCCATCATCATCACAATACCCCAGTGCTCTGATACCGGCCCTACTAAGTGATGTGTCTGGGCATGCATCCAAATCTCACTAGGGTGCATCTTCAGGAAGTGTGTTACCCTTACATGTACCTGCCTTTACTGCACAAAACTTACACCAGTGGCGGATCCGGGGGGGGCGATCAGGGCGATTGCCCCCCCCCCCTAGCAGGGGCTTGTGCTGCCCGGCTGTTCTGATTGTCTTTTAAACACAATCGGAGCAGCAGGGCAGCACACTGTCACTGCCGAGCGGACCTGCACATACTGTGCAGCCGCTGGCAGCCTTAGAAATTAGAAAGGGGCGGGGCCTAAATCGCCCCCCCCCTAAAATCGCCAGGGGTATAGCAAAAGTCTGGATCCGCCCCTGACTTACACTGATCCTTAGAGAAACCAACTATGGACCAAGCCATCACACATGGGACCAAGGACCCTCACTCTCACAATATCTCCAACAAAGGGAAGACATGTCTGGAAAGATGTTGTGTAATCTTTCAAGGACGAGACAGCAACCAAAATATATTGTGGGCGTTCTCACTTATCTTAACACAGATAGAGGTTTTACAGAGGTTGATTCTACGTTCTTCCCAGTCCTCAGTGCCAGGGGTTTCTTCCACATCCTCCTCCTTTTTAAACTCATATGGATCCTTAAGTGATTGATTTTGCTTCACCCAAAGCGATAGAAAGTTAATATAAGACCTGTAGAAGAGGAGAAAGGAGTGTTGTGAGTCTGGATAAGATCTCTGGACAGTTTAGTGAACATATATTTATGCTGCATTCTATAATTTTGAGCTTGGCAATAGTTTCTGTTTTGGCCTGACTGCTGGGGGTGTTAGAAGAGGGGTCTTGGGGTCAGCCCAGGGCTTCAGAATGTCTAGGCACCCTCATGAGGGATGTAACACCAAGTTGGTATCAACTTAGTATCAGGATTTAACTAGTTTATGACCAGGGGTGTTTCTACATTCTACCCCAATATGAAACTAAACTAATCCTTTTATATATATACAGCGCTGCGGAATTAGTGGCGCTATATAAATAAATGATGATGATATATTAAGAGATCTGATACCCAGAAACTGGAGCAAGCAGTTCCAGGGCTCGTTTCTGGAACCTAATTATATTACTCGGAGTCCTGTCTTGCAGTGGTAGAAAACAAAAAAACTGCTGCAATTTCCTTTAGGATATAAATTGTAAGTTCCAGTGGCCACAAACAGGATGTTAATATATGGTCAGTAGTCCTGAAGTGGTTAAAAGGCTGTTTATGTTATTCATCAGTCCACATGAATCTGAAATGCTGTACTAGAGAGAGGATTGTTCTTCCCCTATATCTGATCATCCCCTCCATGTAGCATATAGGAGGGGGGGCGTTACTTGTGTCTAGAAGCTGCTACCAGCCAATCACATGGTGTGTTTGCAGCGTGAAGAGAGAGGCTTTCCATCCCTCTCCCACAGAGCTCAGTAGAAGTGCCAATCTGCATGCTGTGAGCACACAGCACGATCAGCTGCTAGCAGCTCCTGACTTCAGATAATGGGAGTGTCTGAGAGGTTTCTCCCTCTGCCCTACATGTTATGGGCAGATTTGAAAAAAGGATAGGTTGTAAAACGTCTGCTTTAACCCTTTTTTGCCAAGTGTCTGTGCCAAATTTGTATCTTTTTTGTGTTACATTTTCTACTTTTTCTTTCTGCATCAAGCTTTGTACTTTTTTTTACATTGTACTTTTTTGTGATTGTTTTTCCAAAATTCATTCAACTCGTTATGTTATTTTGCCATTTTATTGTGGGCCGTTATTTAATATGAAGAATGTAAAATTAGTGGGTATTTTTTCTTAACACTTCTTTCTTTGTAACTGTTGTCAGTATACCATACACTTAGAATATTCTGGGAGCATCTGCCAAGTAGATTCCAAGTTTATGTTTATAGCCTCTGGAATGTGGAACACTGAGGTTGAGACACCTTACATAGAATTTACATTGATGACAGTGAAAGAGTTGAGGTAGAGTTCAGGTCATCAATATTTAACTATGGTTATATTGGGTCTGCCAATAGCGGCAGCATATTGGTGAATGTGTGGCCAGAACAAGTGTGTATATATATATATATATATATATATATATATTTCATTTCTTCTACTGTCTCAACACGTGTTAGCCTGGACCTTCAGAAGGAAAAATTTCCATAGGTCCATCTCAATATTTAAATATATGTTGCTGACCACTCCTGATCAAAGCAGTGCATGGCACTCTGCTGATATACTGATATATCTTCCCTCTGCTTTTTCAAACATTTTTAAAAAATAAAAATTTTAACTTAAAAGGCAACACCACGTGTGTTTTGTTTACAATTTGATTCGTTGATTGATAATAAGATGGTTTGCAAATTATTGTTAGTACATTTTCTGATGTGTTCTGGTAAAAAATTAAAAATGTTTTAAAAATCTATTTGTGTTCTGGAAATTTTCAATAATCCGGTTTGGAAAGATAACGCTGGCGTTCCTCCTATCCCTAATTGACTACACTACAACTTGACAGGTAGTCCAGAATACCGTTACTTTCCTGACAATGTTTAAGTCATGTTGAGTAATACGTCATCTGTCACTACAATACAGATGTTCTCAATGGGATCTTATGTATCGTTCCTAAACTTTTGTCTTACGTTATGACAGCCATAGACAGGGATGAAATCCATAAGAGCTACTCACGAAATTTCCTTATATGTCTGGGCCAAAACCACACAGATATCACAGATCTCTTGAAAAATCCATCAAGTAACTCACCATTATGTGTCAATTGCTATGTGATCACAAATCTATCATCTACTTAACCACATTGTATTACAATAAAGACAAATTATTCAATCATCCTTTCTTTCTGTGATCATCATTATCATTTTTTTTATATAGCGCCACCAATTCCCCATAGCTGTCCAGAGAATATTTGTCACTCATATCAGTCCCCACTAGAGGTTACAGCCTGAATCCCCTAAAAGAAAACTGTTGGATACACCAAGCACAGTACAGCCAGTATTCATGATAATCCCAGAGGAATTCTTGTGTGGACAATCACGCCATCAGTGATGATGTCTTAGGATGGGGTGTGTATGAATAAACACAATAATAGACACCTCCTTTCTCAATACTAATTAAGTACGAGTCAAAAAGAACATTTAAATATTGCATTGTACTTATAAAACTAACACTAGAGATAAACAAAGTGGTGTGGAATTTACCATAAATCCCTTCTCAGGGCCGGACAGCCCATTTCACTGACCTTCTGATGACACAATCTCTGATGTCTGATACTGATATTAACATTAACATTCCACACTGTATTTGAAAATTCTGCTTTCACAGAAATTTAAAGTCTTTAAATACAGCTGGGAAGACAACAATGTAAATTCATTCAGCTCTGTAGTGCATTTGTGGTATGAGATGGGAAAAGTCTTTTAATGCCAAATTCCACTGGAGAAATGTGTCAAATACAGCATGCAAATGCAGAATGAGGCGAATATTAGCTAATACCAACAGCATATGAGCAATAGACGTCTGCACACTCCAATGGAATGTGCCCTTTTAAGATTTAGCCATACTCTCCTGACAGATTATATCTGACGGCGCATTTTGCTCTCAGAACTTAAGCACTTGATTTCTACCCCCCTTATAATGTACCCACTTCTCTCTTCTCTACCTACTCTACAAAGGTATTGAATGAACTGAACAGCTTCAATCCTCTTTTCATCAGTGACTGACAAGTACCATTCTCTTCTTTTTCAAATCTATTTTGAATACCCAACATTTTCCTGTAGCTCAGAAAAATATAATGACACCGTGTTCTTTTTATGCACTTATCTTTTCTTATGGCCCTTCGTTATCAACCTGACATACTTACTCTGAGTTCTCAGGGTCTCTATTTTGTAAGTACAAAAGGTCTCGTTTTATTTCATACGTCAATATTGTATCGGTTCAAATATTGCGACAGAACTGTAAAATACCTCAAATCTTAGCATGCACTCACACTCACACTCATACACACAAACACACTCACACTCATGACAGATCTTTCATGAGTAAAGTAATAATGTTGTATTGGATTAACCAGATACTTTGAATGATGTCAAATAAAATATATAATTACAAGTGCAACATGTAATATTTCAGGTGTGTCCTGCTCTTTAGTAAATGTGGAGGTTGTGTTTACCATAGACATCAATGATCTCTATAGTAACAGCAATGTTGTGTATCTAGCCAAATTTTGTTGGAGATCACTATCATTATTTTGGTGCTGTAATTGTGATTGGAGCCCAAGTAAATTATGGTGTTTACTGTATTCTATGTTTTATAACATTCTAACACTTATTCATTATTATTATCACCATTATTATTATTTATTGGCTACTCTGATTGTCTTGCTAGTGCAACACCCCCAGCATTACTATAGTAGCGCCGCCCTTAAAGTGCAGTAGACGAGGTTACCGGGAGGACGGTGTAAGAGTGAGGCACGAGGCTCGGCAGGAGAGGGGGCATGGTCAGTGGCACGGCCCAAAAGCACCTAATACCGCGTATAGTGCCATGACTTGGGAGCCTGAATCTATAAATGATTCAGCCTTCCCGTGCTTAGGGGTGGTGATCATCATCACCATTTATTTATATAGCGCCACTGATTTCGCAGAGTTGTACAGAGAACTTACATCAGTCCCTGCCCCATTGGAGCTTACAGACTAAATTCCCTAACATACACAGACAGACACACAGACAGAGAGAGAGACTAGGGTCAATTTTGAAAGCAGCCAATTAACCTACTGTTATGTTTTTGGAGTGTGAGAGGAAACCGGAGGACCCGGAGGACACCCACGCAAACACGGGGAGAACATTCAAACTCCACACAGATAAGGTCATGGTCGGGAATTGAACTCATGAACCCAGTGCTGTGAGACAGAAGTGCTAACCACTAAGCCAGTGGCGCATGCAGGGGGGGGTTCTGGGTCTCTATAAACCCCTCCCCTCAAGAAGTGTCCCTACATAGCGGCACTGTACTATATAGCAGCACACATCACCGCACAGTGGCTTACAGGGGCGCATGTAGGATTTTTAAGGGGGAGTTTCCCCCCACCCCCCACCCCAGAAGCTCCGTTTTGGCAGCACTGTAATATACACCAGCCGCGGCGCTGTCAAAGAAGCATCCGTGGTGGTGCTGTAAACAATACAGTACCGCCGCGGACGCTTCTTTGGCAGCGCCGCGGCTGCTGTATAGGACAGCACTGCCGAAACGCGGCGCATGCGCAGCAGCTCTCTCTCGTGGTTGTTTGTTTTTTATTTTTTGGTCAGGGGGGAGGGAAACACCCCTGACAATCCTGCGTGCGCCCCTGTGTGTGTGTGTGGTGATCAGTAGACTGGACACCATGTGATCCGTTCATTGGACCTGATCGTCTGGTGAATAAGAAGCCTTAGGCTATTTATATTAAAGTGAGTGGAACAAGTAATACATTTGTAAAGTTTCAATATCCTACTCTCATACATCAATGTTGTCTACAATGCCCTGCTAGAAAAACACAGATGTGTAATAAAATAAAATTAGATAGTAATCTCATTTACTGATGGTGAAACTAGATTAACTTATTCCTATAAACTAAATGGTTCCTCTCCACTCCTGGACTACCAGAAAACATCATCTCCATCTCCGTGGCTGCTAAATTATTACCTTTTTGCAATACAATTGAGCAATCTAAACGATAATCTTATTATTGCAAATTAATTTTAAAGCCAATAGGTTTCCTTTATTCTGTAAGGGTTTTCTCTGGTTAAAATAAAGTATTTTGTTTTCTTGTACTACATAAAAACACCTGTCATGGAACTGTGTGACTCAGGGCTTGCTGAGG